>NC_066582.1:181671472-181971472 GCF_024323335.1 Lathyrus oleraceus | reverse complement strand
GTGGTGTGCTGGATAGGTTCTGAGCCATTAATCTCATTTGAAATGTTTTAATCTCACACGTTGGTTCTGATTACCATTGGTGTGGCGCGCTGACTCAAGTGTACCATGGAGCGCGCATTTTCATCCACTTGATCTACCACCTTAATTAATGAGGGAGATCAAGTGGTCCTGTTTTTCTAATTATTTGAATTTCATTTAATTTGTTTTATTTTCATTAATTCATATTAATTTTGATATTGATCCAAAAAATATGAGAGTTTCACCAAAAAAATTTAAATAAAATCCTCTTTCATATTTTGAATTAAAATTATTTTTTGGATCATTATTAATATTTTTCATATTTAATTGATTTTGTGAATATTTTTAATTGTTTAAAAATACTTTTACGTTTCCAAAAATTCTGAAATTTTTTCTCCAAAGTCCTTTGACCTTGTTTGACCTATGATAAATCTCATGGCCATTTCTTTGGTGTTTTGATGAGATTTTAGGAATTTGACAAACCATATTTAATTTAATGCATTATTTTTAGTATTTTTAAATTGAATAAATGCCAAATAATTATGTTGAACCATTTTAATTGTTTGTATAAGTTGGACTTGTGTTGTTGGGCCTTGGTCAAGGTTGATTTGAATTTGACCTAACTTTTTTTAAAAGCAATGCACCCACTTTGAAAATTGTATCATAAACTACGAGGTTTTGATCCCTCATTCTTATGTTGGTATGTAGACACAAGTCCGAAGATCTTGTCAAACACAAAAATATAATTAATAAATTCTCTTATCATCCCCCCATTCTATTTGTTTGTAAACATCACTTTGTACAAAATACATATGCACACAAGAAATGGCTCCCTAGGAGTACCTAGGACACTTTATGTGCTAACACCTTCTCTCTGTGTAACCAACCCCCTTACCTGTAATCTCTGGCATTTCATTAGTTTTGATTTGAAAACTTCTTATTTTTGGGTTTTCTTCATACTTTTCCCTTTTCCCTTGGAAACAATAAAAGCGCAACAGCGACTCTTGTTATTTGATATCTTGCTTATCCATAGCTTGATGATCATGAATTTACCACTACAATATGGTATTATGAACCATACTCCTAAAACATATCACACTTAAAAGAAAATGCAAAAGGGGTGGACATAATCTCATCCATACTTATGTTGATTTTACAATCAACTAGCCTTAGAATATAAAGATATCATAGGTCTATAAAATGAATGAGAAGATAATGGGATTGATATGAAAGGGGAGGGGAAATGGAATCAACACAAATTGGTCAAAGGAGGATTTTTATCAAATTAAAATCATTCATTCATTTTGGGAGATGAAATGTACATTTCATCAATCCCCTAAATCTAATGATTTTAATTCAACAAAGTCAAATCAATATTGACTAAGGCCCAACGACACAAGTCAAACTCAACAAGTCAATACAAATAGCTCCACACAATTTATTTTGTAATTAAACAATTAAACTCAATTAAAAAATGCATTAAATAAATTATGGTTGGTCAAAATCCTAAAACCTCATCAAAATACCAAATAAATGGCCATGAGATTTATCATAGGTCAAACAAGGTCAAAGGACCTTGGAGAAAAAATTTCAATATTTTTGGAAACTTAAAAGTATTTTTAAACAATTAAAAATAGGCACAAAAACAATTAAATCATGAAAAATATTAATAATGATCCAAAAAATAATTTTAATTCATAAAATGAAAGAGGAATTTATTTAAATTTTTTGGTGAAAGTCTCATATTTTTTAGATCAATATTAAAATTACTATGAATTCATGAAAATAAGTCAAATAAAATAAAAATCAGAAAATGCTAAAAAACGTGGACCACTTGATCTCCCTCATTAATTGAGGTGGCAGATCAAGTGGATCTCAACGCATGTTCCACAATGGACATGAGTCAATGCGTTGCAGGGATGGTAATTAAAACCAACGCGTGAGATTAAAACATTTGAAAAGGATGGTCTGAGACATGCCAACGCACCGCCAAAGCTATAGCTGTAGTCTTCTTCTCTGATGGACCTCACCGGACTGGTCCACCTTAAACCATCACCAAAATAAAAAAGGAGGACATGAGTTTAAAGTAAAAATGCGCAAGAGCTCGAATCTGACCTCAATTTCATCTAACTCCAAGTATATTGAAAGATACAGGGAGTTGAATTTTGAGGTTCATGATCTGAGTTGCTTCGATTTGAACTCAAAGCAACTCAATCTTGTTGCCTACATTGGTAGGACTTCAGACAAAAAAAAATCAAGAAGAAATATGGAGAATTGAGTGAGAATTGAAGAAATGAAAAATGAGAAAAATCACCTCCACTGCAGGTTCAGATGGTTACGATCTTGCTTCCAACTTCACTTAGCCTTGCTCTAGATGCTTGATAGAGTAGAATTGAATCAAAAAAGAAAGCAGGACTCTTAGAGATTTGAATCTCAAAACAGTTGAGATTCAAACTTGATTTCCAATGGAAATCCTCAAGGTTATCCTTTGAATGAGAGGGTTTAGGTCTGGGGATTCAAAGTTGGCGCGCAAGTGTCCTCAATTCTGAGTGAAAGGGTCTCTATTTATAGCCAAGGCATTGTTATTTGCACATTTGATTCAAAACTCCAAAAATAGCAATTGCCATGCATGGATGCATTGGCGTGTCATAGGCACATGTAATCATTCAATCAGGTCCAAAATTGTGTACAAACATTGCTGAAGTCATGTTAGCAAGCCATGCATTTGTGTATGGAAGATGCAAGTTCAATCATGCCAAATGGTCATCCAAGTGTAAGCCATGCGCAAGTCACTCATAATTTGTCCAAATGGGATGAATTTGGATTTTTTGTAAAGGTTAGATCAAGATGAACAACTTTCATGTTAAACACGTTTTCATTTGAAGCTTGGATTATGATGAATTTTGAGGTGGATGTTTGGAAAATCAAACATATCAAAATATTTTCTAAGTGTCAAGCCATATGCTCACTTCTTCCACCTTGGCTAACTTTTTATATGAGCTTAAAATTAGAAAATTTCCTTCCTCAAAGTTGTAGCTATCTCAAAGTACTTCAAAATGGTCACAAATTTGACCTCATTTGGATTTAGTATGAAGGCGTTATGCATTTTAGAAGCTGAGGAAAATCACTTGTTCAATGGTATGGGTCCAAAATGACCTATAATGTCTCCTCATATCACATGCATTTCAAAGTTGAATTTTCTCTTCCTCTAAACATAAAAGTTAAAGTAGACATCTTGAATTTAATCATGCAACTTTAATATCTTTCATATCACAAAAATTGAGCAATTTATGGCCTTGGGAAGTTGACTTCCAAATTAGGGTTTAGACAAAATGACCTATAATATTTCACCATAAAAAATGACTTTACAAGCAAAAATAGCTCTAGACCTTAACATGAAAGTTTTTTCGAATGTCATTTAGAGTAACTTTGTTCTTGTAATCATTTCCATATGACAAAATATGTAGGAGATAGGGTCTAAGGAACCCCAATTTTGATCAGTTGACTTCCTTTGGTCAACCACCATGAACCAACTTGCTAACTTGCTATTCTCTTAACTTTTGGGACTCATGGAGGATCATATATGCATAAGATGTTGAAATTTGAAGTATCCCTTGAAATGTTTGATCAATTGTTGAAGAAGCTTGTTGAAGAAGCTTGTTTAAGAAGTTACTCAAGGTACCCAGATGAACTAGGGTTTCCAATGCAAACAAATTCCAAACTCTTGATGATTTCTTGATAAAAATAACATGTGAAGATCATGGGGATCCATATATGATGATTATATCCATAGTAGACCAATTCTTGATTGATCTCCTTGCAATGAGGGTCTTAAACCCTATATATGAGCTTGATAGATTAAAGGTGAGCATGTGCACTACCTACAAAAGAGTTAAACTATACAACGACATATTTTTGGTATTTTGGTTAGTAAAATAAAGAAAAATGAAATATGATATAATCAAAAGTTCTTGGTGATCTCTCCAAATGAAAACCCAATGAATGAGGGGTAAGGAGGATGCCAAGGTGTGATCCTAATGCCAATGCATATGATAAGAATAGTATGAGGGATCTTAGGGTCAAAATTGGGGTCTTACAGTGTCCCCCGGCAGTTTTAAGTCGTATGATGGCCTACACACAACCTTTTTATCCCCTAGAGTCTTTGTCTTCCCAGTGAGTGTTCCTTATGGAATGCATTATGCTCCTGTGGACTTTCGGTCTCTCCGGATTCGTTTCCTTTGTGGAAACATTTTCCCCATAAATATTATTTTTTAACATTTCATATCATATGCATCATGAGGTTTCTTAGGGACAAAAATTTGTTTTTATTATTGTTATTTAAGTCCATTCTACTGAGTCAATACGAAGACTTTAACCTTCATATCCTCAGCTAGAATATCCTTAAATAGGGGCAGCTGTAAGACCCCAATTTTGACCCTAAGATCCCTCATGCTATCTCATCATATGCATTAGCATTGGGATCACACCTTGGCATCCTCCTTACACCTCATTCATTGGGTTTGCATTGGGAGAGATCATCAAGCACGTTTGATTGTATCATACTTCATTTTTCTTTTTTTACTAACTAAAATACCAAAAATATGTCAATGTATAGTTTGTTGCTTTTGTAGGTAGTGTACATGCTCACCTACGCTCTATCAAGCTCATATCTAGGGGTTGATACCCTTAATGCAAGGAGCTCAATCCAGAATTGGTTTACATTGGCTCTAAGTATCATATATGGATCCCCGTGATCTTCACATGTTATTTTGATCAAGAAATCGTCAAGAGTTTGGAGTTGGTTTGCCTGGGAAACCCTAATTCATTTGGGTATCTTGTGTGACTTCTTCGACAAGTTTCTTCAACAATTGATCAAATATCTCAAGGGATACTTCACATTACATCATATTATGCATATATGATCCTCCACGAGTCCCAAAAGTCAAGAGAATGTCAAGCTAGCGAGTTGGTTCATGGTGGTTGACCAGAGGAAGTCAACTAGCCAAAACTGGGGTTCCCTAGACCCTATCTCCTACAATTTTTGTCATAAGAAAATGATTCCAAGAGAAAAGTTACTCTAAATGACATTTCAAACAACTTTCATGTTGAATTCAAGAGCTAGTGTTTCTTGGAAAGTCATTTTTTATGGTGAAAGATTATAGGTCATTTTGTTTAAACCCTAGTTTGGAGGTCAACTTCCCAAGGTCATAACTTGCTCAATTTTTATGAGATGAAAGCCATTAAAATTCCATGAATAAATTCAAGATGTATACTTCAACTTTTATGTTTGGAGGAAGTGGAAATTCAACTTTCAAATGCATGTGCCAAGAGGAAACATTATAGGTCATTTTGGGCCAATACCATTGAACAAGTGATTGTTCTCAACTTCTAAAATGCATAACTCCCTCATGCCAAATACAAATGAGGTCAAATTTGAGACCAAATTGAAGAGGTTTGAAATAGATACAACTTTTATGAAGGAACCTTTCTCATTTGAAGTCCATAGAAAAAGTTATTCAAGGTGGAAGAAGTGAACATTTGACTTGGGACTTAGAAAATTTTCAAATATGTTTGATTTCCCAAACTTCCACCTCAAAATTCATCATGATCCAAGCTTCAAATGAAAAAATGTTCAACATGAAAGTTGTTCCCCTTGATCTCACATTTCCAAAAGTCCAAAATCATCCCATTTGGACAAAGTACGAGGTACTTGCGCATGGGTGCAAGTTGAAGCACCATTTGGATAGTTTCAAGTTCCAATTTCCACACACACTTGCATAAGCTTCTAACATGATTTCAACATATTGTACATTGGAGTTTGGATCAGATGGCATCATTTCATAGACCTCATGCACGCCCATGCATCCATGCAAGGGAGAATTTGAAAATTTGCCAAATTTGGAAATGTGCATATATCATTCACATTGGCTATAAATAGGACCCTTGATGATCAGAAATGGGATCCCTCTTGCCCAAGCTTTGGCCCCTTTCTTCCCCAAACACAATTGAAAGGATAATCTTGAAGGTTTCTTGAGAAACTGAGTTTCAATTCTCCTTCTGTTTTAGGATTGAAACTCCAAGAGTCCAAGCTTTATAACCATTCAAATCATCTTCTACAAGCTTCTAGAGTCAAGTCAAGCCAAATTGGAAGCAAGATCAAGCTAATCTAAAGTTCCTCGAAGGTGAGATTTCAGAAACTTTTCTTCTTTGATTCTCCCTCATTTCTCATCCATTTTGACTGATTGTTGGTTTGCTGAAGTCCTACCAATGTAGGCAACAAGATTGAGTTGTTTTGAGGTTAAATCGAAGCAACTCAGTTCATGATCCTCAAAATTCAAATCCCTGTATCTTTTTATATACTTGGAATTGGACAAAATTGAGGCCAGATTCGAGTTCTTGGCCATTTTTTCTTTAAATCCATGTCTTGCTTTTTCATTTTGGTGATGTTTGATGATGGACCAGTCCGGTGAGGTCCACCGGAGAAGAAGACCGGAGCTCTGGCTCCGATGATGTGTTGGCATGCATCTCAACCATAGGTTCCTTTTTAAATGTTTTAATCTCGTGTGTTGCTTTTGATTACCACGTGTGTGGGATAGTTGACTGAAGCGCATGCGGAACGCACGTTTCCATCCATCTGATATGCCACCTCAATTAATGAGGGAGATCAGATGGCTCTCCTTTTTTTTGAATTTATGAATATTTCATTTAATTGCTTATTTTTAATTAATTCATATTAATTTCATTTTTAATCCAAAAAATATGGAACTTTCACCAAAAAATTTCAAAAATTTTCCTCTTTCATTTTCTGAATTAAGATCATTTTTTTGATTAATTTTGATATTTTTCATGAATTAATTGTTTTTGTGCATATTTTTAATTTTTTAAAAATACTTATGATTTTTCAAAAATTATGAAATTTTTTCTCCAAGGTCCTTTGACCTTGTTTGACCTATGATAAATCTCTTGGCTACTTATTTGGTGTTTTGTAGAGGTTTTAGGTTTTTGATCAAACATAATTTAATTTAAATGCATTTTAATTTGATTTTTAATTGTTTAATTGTGGGAAAATTATGTTGAGCCATTCTTATTGACTCGTGAAGTTTGACTATGTGCTTAGGCATTGGTCAAGGTTGATTTGACTTTTGTTGGATTAAAATCATTGGATTTAGGGGATTGATGAAATGTACATTTCATCTCCCAAAATGAATGAATGATTTTAATTTGATAAAATTTCTCCCATGACCAATTTGTGTTTGTCTCATTCTCCCTCCCTCTTCATATTCAATCCCTTTCTATCCAATCCCATTGGCCAATGACATCTCAATATCCTAAGGCTAATTGGTTCATCAATAACTTAGTGTTATATGAACCAATACAAGTATGGATGAGATTAGGTCCATCCTTTGATCATTTTTATTTTTGTGTGTGGTATGTTTTAGGAGTGTGGTTCATTATACCATACCTCTAACATGCATTAACACCAAAATATTTATTGCCCGGCCTCAGATAGTTGTGACTTCTACATAAGTCCAATTACGATTGCTTAACATAGCGCTAAGTTTTGACCAAAAGGCATAGCATTCTAGTAAGTGAGATTGTAAGTCTCCCCCGTTTCATGGTATTGTATGGAAACTAGGCCTTTTTTCCTTCCTTTGGAAGATGTCTTGGTTCAAGGATCCATGCTTGTGAATAGAGGGTTGAGTGTTCTCTAAATAATGACTTAATCAATTGAAAAGCAAAACTCCATTAACATCTAATCAACTAACATTTGACTGACCCTTTAATTACAAGTCATTTACTTTATGTCATTTAAATTCAAGTCATTTACCATTTTCCATTTTACATACCATTTAACATGTTCATGTTTAAATGCCATTTTCCCTTTTGCTCACTTGAGCCATATATTGTGATTGTATACATTTGTTTGTATATCTTGTTTGTGTTTGTGGTCTTAGGACCTTAAAATACCTAATAAACAACAAAAACCCTAAAAAATGTTTATGTGTACTATTGGATTTGATCTGAGCTGACTTAGAATTAGGCAACATTCCCTAAGCAAAAGGACTTGGCCAATGCCAACATTTCTGAGACCAAGTTATTGTGATTTGAGCTTCCATCTGATACAAGTATTGAGATCCACATGAGTTCATCTGCTACATGGTCTTAATGCAAATGATACTTTGAACTTGTGTCTAATGCCTTATTCTGAGTCATTCAAGGAGTATGTCATATGATACATGGGAAGATTATGAATAAGACTATGAAGTTGCTAGCTTGGATGTGGATATCTTTATTTGATGTCTTGCTCTTCACTTTGTTACTTGCTTATTGATATTGCTTGATTTAAATTCCAAAGGAAAAATGGGTTTCTATATGACATTTTTGTCTATTGGATTGCATCCCATTGGTCAGATCTTTTCAAATCTTAACTTTTAAATTTTATGCTTAGGATTAGTCTCTTCATCTTCTCCCACTTCTTAAATTTAAAATCTCTCCCTCTTTTCAAAAATCTTCTTTGCTTGTGATTTCAAACTTAGACCTTATTGAAGAAATAGAAACTTTGGCCTTACGCCATTGCATTTTTTAAAATCTTTTCTTTAATCAAACTTGTAAATGAATCTAACCATATTGGCTTAAAATTTCAAAAAGACAAAAAGAACTAACACTCATCCAAACTCTTTTAGGCCCTTTGTGCCTCTCTTAAATTTAAATTTTTGTTAAAAGCAATTCACCCACTTTGAAATTGATATCACGAATTACGAGGTTTTGATCCCTCATTTTTATGTTGGTACGTAGGCACAAGTCCGAAGATCTTGTCAAACACAAAAATATAATTAATGAATTCTTTTCTCATCCCCACGGTTTATTTATTGCAAACATCATTTTATACCAAAACACATACGCACATAAAAAAGGGCTCCCTAGGGGTACCTAGGACACTTTGGATGCTAACACCTTCCCTTTGTGTAACCAACCCCCTTACTTGTAATCTCTGGCATTTTATTAGTTTTGATTTGAAAACTTCTTATCTTTGGGTTTTGTTCGTACTTTTCCCTTTTCCTTTGGAAACAATAAAAGTGCGGTGGCGACTCTAGTTTTATTGACGTCAAGTTTATCCATATCTTGATGGTCATGAATTTACCGCTACACATACTTGTTGAATTATCCAAGTTGGAGCCCTTCTCATGGAAGATGTCTTGGTTTAAGGATTCATACTTGTGAATGAATTGTTGAGTGTTCTCCAAAGAATGACTTAATCAATTAAAATCACCATTAACACTTGACTAACTTTTGACTAACATTTGACTAACTCTTGTTAATATTGCTTTACTTTCAAGTCATTTACTATTATACAATTTAAATTTCAGTCATTTATCATTCATTGCCGTTTACATTTATAATTTGCTTATGATTATGTCATTTTCACTTTGCTCATTTGAGCCATATCTTGTGATTGTATATATATTATTTGTGTGTTTTGGTTTTGTTTGTGGTCTTAGGACCTTAAAATACCTAATAATAAGAAAAATCTTAAAAAACATTTGATGGACTGTTGAACTTGATATGAACTTTTGGACTTAGGATTAGGCAACATTCTCTGTGCTAAAAGGACTTGGCCAATGCCAATATTTTGAGACTGAGCTATTTTGAACTGTGCCTTCATATGATACAAGCCTTAGGAATTTCTTGGGTGCCTCTGCTACTTTGTCTTTGTGTTTAATTGTTATTTTGATCTTGTGTTTGATGCTTTGTTCTGAGTTGATCAAGGAATATTTCATCTGATACAAAAGACAATAAAGATTGCTAGCTATTAGAGTTGCTTGCTTGGATGTGGCTATCTTTATTTGATGCCTTGATCTTCATGATGTCGGGATATTACTCATTGCTTATTGATCATTGCTTGATTAAAGTCCAAAGGAAAATGGGTTTCTATATGACATTCTTGTCTGTTGGATTGCATCTCATTGGTCAGATCTTTTCAACTCTTAACTTTTAATTTTGTGCTTAGGATAACCTCTTCATCTCCTCCCACTTCTTAAACTTCAAAATCTCTCCCCCTTTTCAAAAACTTTCTTTGCTTGTGATTTCAAACTTAGACTTTATTTTAATAATTAGAAACTTTGGCTTTATGTCATTGAATTTTCAAACTCTTTCTTAAATCAAATTTGTAAATAAACTTAATCATATTGACTTGAGATTTCAAAAGACAAAAAGAACTAACAACTTTTGGCCCCTTTGTGTCTTCTCTTATCAACTTTTGTTAAAAGCAATGCACCATCTCATTTGAAATTTTTACCATGAACTACGAGGTTTTGATCCCTCATTTTTATGTTGGTACGTAGACACAAATCTGAAGGTCTTGTCAAACACAAAAATATAATCATTGAATTCTTTTCTCACCCCCCGCTCTATTTTTCTCAAAGATCTTTTATACCAAACACATATGCACACATAAAAAAGGGCTCCCTAGCGGTACCTAGGACACTTTAGGTGCTAACACCTTTCCTCTGTGTAACCAACCCCCTTACCTGTAATCTCTAGCATTTTAATAGTTTTGATTTGAAAACTTTTTATCTTTGGGTTTTGTTCGTACTTTTCCCTTTTCATTTGGAAATAATAAAAGCGTGGTGGCGACTCTAGTTTTATTGATGTTAATCTTATCCATAGTTTGATGGTCATGAATTTACCGTTATAGAACCTTCTAAAACACACATCCCATTTGCGTGACTTTCTCCGTAGAAATCACATTTCAAAGTTTGAACATGGCTTATATTGGCTTGATTAAGGTTGCTTTCTGCCAATCTTTTATTTATGAGTTCGATATGAGCTAGCAATACAGTATGAGTGTTTAGAGTTAACACACCCTTTGGTGTACTTGTCATTTTAACATGACTCCCCTTTCACTCTTTGAGTGGTATTCGTTCAAGCAAACCTTCTCAACTAACTCTTCTACATGTCCTTCGGTCATGGTTTGAATGGTACCTCCAAATAAAGCATCCAATAGCATCAGTGTTTGATTTCCGAGTCATTTGATGAAATTTTGCATTTGTTCCATGTTGCTCATGTTATGATTCGGACACCTTCGTAATAACAATTTGGACCTCACCCATGAATCGTACAAGGACTCAGTCTCTTGTTGCTCGAATTTTATAGTTTCAGTTTTTCTTTCGAAAAACTAGGTAGTGGTGAAGAACCTCTCTAGAAATTTGTTTTCTCACTAAAAGTGTTTCTCGTGCTGCTTTCTGATTTGCTCGTGCGATCTTTTCAATCTCTGAATCAAAAAGGTACTAGATTTGATCCTGAACCTCGCATAAACAAACAGAAAAATACCTTAAGTAGTATTGTACCAAACCAAAAAAAATAATAAAAAAAAAAAATAACAATATTAAAACTAAAAAATTAAAATTAAAATTAAAAACAAAAATTAAAATGTCGCACAAGCATGCCTTGTTGAAATTATCAATAATCCTAGGTAACGGCGCCAAATATTTGATGACTTCTCGACAAATGTACTAATATTGTCGAAGTAATAAAAATAAAGATCATATCCATAGGAATTGCTATTTAACAAAACTACGATTGTGCAAATTAAAAAAGTAAAGGTTATGGGGCTTTCGAGTTATTTTACGAAAAGTAAATTTGTTCTGAATTCAATATGAGAAAAGCAACTAGATTTTGCCGTGAATCCCTTGTTTATTCCCTGTGGATGTTTAGTGCATTAGATGAATGGTAAAGTCGTCGTTATACGTTTACGGAGACTTAACAAAGTCATTAAACTAAATTGCTTTGTGTATAATTCACTAATTTTTACTAGTGACTTCATATCCCTATTCAGTCAGCAAAAGTGAAATTAGACATTATTAGGTGCGTTAATTCAAAAACTACCACTAGTGATCTCCTATCCCTATTTAATTAGAGAAAGTAGATTAATTATCCTAGTTCGGATTCATAGATTTAGGGTCAATAATCCATACTCGTCTAAGTTCATATTATCAGCGCGTCTACAAATAAAAGCATTAAGAACAAAGATAATTAAATAAAAATATGACTTCAATTAATCGTAAAATCTGAAACTAAACATATAATTCAACAGGTTCAAAACAAGTTTGTCATACAAAATCTAATCTAGAGTAATTTAGCTACTCATAGTAATACAAAATATCAAGAGTTGAGAAGATGATTGCATGTGAAATTCTTGAAGAGTTTGACTTAAATGACTTCCAATACTCTCAAAACTGCTTTTCCTGGACCCGTTGTCGTCACTATAGAGTAAAAAAACACATAACCCTTAATTCTGTACTAGAAAAACCTCTTTATAGCAAAAGTAACGCATTAAAAAAACCCAAAAAAATTATCCATTGGGACTGTGCCACTCTGTATCGCGACCGCGATGAGCAGATCACTACCACAATTCTTCAGGTGTGATTTTCTTCCTTTTGTGCCCAATTACTGCAATTTTCATTATTTCTTCAATTCTCTTCATTTTATCAATCAATTATTTCTTAGCACTTTTGCTTCGGTTTGACTTGATATTTCATAGAAATTATTTATAAAAATTATATAATGGTAGAGTGTTGTCAAACAAAAACTTTAAATTTTCTGATTGAATTATGGATTAACGTGATTCAAAAAGGTAAAAGTATTGATTTGGATAGAAACACAAACTAGTCATTTTAATTGGTGGTCCCAAGAATAATAAAGATCAATAAGCAGATTGAGATGAACGCAGGATGGCCTCCAACCGCTTGTCTCGTTAGTTTCTTTAGATAAGAGTCGTCCTTCAAATTTGTTTGTTTTTAATTTTCTTTTTTTTTTGTGTTTGTTCTTGTCAGAGAGTTTTGGTTTTGTATCCCTCTTCTATGTACTCTTTCTTTTTCATTTAATATATAGTGCACTTAAAAAAAAACCTAAATCCAACACGATGTTCCCTTTTCCATCTTGAGATGATAAGGACAAAATGGTAGCAATTTGATGTGAGATGGTAATACTATATTATATACACTGCATAATTGAGAACCAAGATATTGTCCCAGATCTTGTACTTATCCCAAAAAGGTTCACTTACCAAAAGAAAAACAATGTTCCATGGCTCAGGCTCATGCTCATGTCATCTTATCATATAACCATGCTGTGCCGATCTATCATGCATTATGCATACACCTCTACTCTTTAATTTCATAATAACAAAACAACATTAAATCCCTTGCACTTTGTTACAACTATTATTTCTCATCACAAGAAAACATTATTATTAGCAAAACTGAAAATAAATAAAAAAACAATCTCATGATTGCTACTATTGCAATCTAAAACAGCATTTATTTATCTGATCTATATTTATAATAAAGACCAGAAGAATAGAAAGCAACACATTTATTTACTCATGGATAAAAGAAGCCAATCGTTTGATCAATTTCTGACCATTCACAGATTCAGGATAAAAGATATGATAAACATGATCTTCGCCTTCTTCTTCAAACAATTCCAATTTCCCTTTCCAACCACTCTTTTTCACTATTTCATAATACCAAACTCCTCTCTCTCTAATTCCATCTTTCCCAGCAACACAAACAATCATCTTATCACAACCAAGTCCTTCCAAACTCGGTGCCTCTAAACCCAAAGGATTAACACAACAGTTATCAATTCCACCCGGTGCTGATGGATACACGAAATTCCAAACGGAGCAGTAAAAATCATGATCTGAACTCTTGAGTTTAACACCTTCTAATCCAACAGGGTATGAACTAAAGAAAAAAGGCTGTTGTAAAATAGCTCCTAAGAGTTTAACATCGTTCGGTAAAGCTTCAGAGCCAGCACGCATGGCGATGTTATGAACTATGTTACCACCAGCACTGTCACCACCAATGAAAAGTCTATTTAAATCACCGTGGTTGGTTAGCCACGGTTCTTGGTTAGAAGCAACCCATTGGAGTGAGCTCCAGCAATCATGGTACGCTGCAGGAAGAGGGTGTTCTGGAGCGAGTCTGTATTCGACGGAAACAACTATGGTGTTTGCTTGAGGAGCGAAGATGTTGAAGTGCTCATGGTAGAGTTTGGAGAAAGCTGATTCGAAGAAGAATCCACCGCCGTGGAAGAATAGTAAGATGGGGAGTTTTTGGGTGGGGTGTTTTGGGAGGTAGAGACGAGCGGAGATGTTGGGGTTTTGAGAGATGATGATGTCTTTGGATGAGACGGAGGAGTTTGGGTCGTTGAGATTGGGTGGTACGGTTGGTGCTTGTCGTGGTCGTTCGATGGTGCCGTCGTTGTAGACGGTGATATAGGGAGGAATTTCTGAGATGATGTGTTTAGTTGTATCGGTGGAGGCCATTGGTTTAGAGATCCAAGAAAACAGACTAGTGTTTGGTTTTTTATACAAGGATTCCTATACCCAAATTGTTATACCAATATTTGCCTAAAACACTATTCATTGAATTATGATTTTCTTAATAAAATAATATTAAATATTAACATAAAACACTTTTCATTGAACCGTGTTTCTTTTAATAAAATAATATTAAATAAAAAATTATTTATAGAAAATAATTTTATAATAAAATTATAATATTTATAATTAATCAATTATATTATTGTATTAATCACAAAAATATATATTATTAATCATAAATTTTTCTTCTAATAATGATTAACAGATTTTACTAATTTATTAATTAATAAGAGACATAATATGAAACAAAATTTTGACACTAATTTATAAAACACTATCCATTGAATTGTGTTTTTCTTAATAAAATAATACTAAATATTTTCATAAAACCATGTGCATTGAACCATGTTTCTTTTAATAAAATAATATTAAATAAAAAAATATTTATAGAAAATAATTTTATAATAAAAATATAATATTTATAATTAATCAATTATATTATTGTATTAATCACAAAAATATACATTATTAATCAAAAAATTTTCTTCTAATAACTTATTAACAGATTTCACTATATTATTAATCAATAAGAGACATAATATGAAATAAAATTCTGACATTAATTTATAAAACACTTTCCATTGAATAGTGTTTTTCTTAATAAAATAATATTAAATATTTACATAAAACACTTTCCATTGAACCGTGTTTCTTTTAATAAAATAATATTAAATAATTTTTTTTATAGAAACTAATTTATAATAAAAATATAATATTTATAATTAGTGAATTATATTATTATATTAATCACAAAAATATACATTATTAATCTTAAATTTTTCTTCTAATAACTGATTAACAGATTTCACCATTTTATTAATCAATAAGAGACATAATATGAACAAAATTCTGACATTAATTTATAAAATACTATCCACTGAATTGTATTTTTCTTAATAAAACAATATTAAATATTTACATAAAACACTGTCCATTGAACCGTGTTTCTTTTAATAAAATAATATTAAATAAATTTTTTTTTATAGAAAATAATTTTATAATAAAATTATAAAATTTGTAATTAATCAATTATATTATTGTATTAATCACCAAAATATACATTATTAATCATAAATTTTTCTTCTAATAGTTGATTAACAAATTTCACTATTTTATTAATCAATAATAAGAGACATAATATGAAACAAAATTTTGGCATAAATTTATAAAACATTGTCCATTGAATTGTGTTTTTCTTAATAAAATAATACTAAATATTTACATAAAACACTGTGCATTGAACCGTGTTTCTTTTAATAAAATAATATTAAATAAAAAAACATTTATAGAAAATAATTTTATAATAAAAATATAATATTTATAATTAGTCAATTATATTATTGTATTAATCACAAAGATATACATTATTAATCATAAATTTTTCTTCTAATAACTTATTAACAGATTTCACTATATTATTAATCAATAAGAGACATAATATGAAATAAAATTCTGACATTAATTTATAAAACACTTTCCATTGAATAGTGTTTTTCTTAATAAAATAATATTAAATATTTACATAAAACACTTTCCATTGAACCGTGTTTCTTTTAATAAAATAATATTAAATAATTTTTTTTATAGAAACTAATTTATAATAAAAATATAATATTTATAATTAGTGAATTATATTATTATATTAATCACAAAAATATACATTATTAATCTTAAATTTTTCTTCTAATAACTGATTAACAGATTTCACCATTTTATTAATCAATAAGAGACATAATATGAACAAAATTCTGACATTAATTTATAAAATACTATCCACTGAATTGTATTTTTCTTAATAAAACAATATTAAATATTTACATAAAACACTGTCCATTGAACCGTGTTTCTTTTAATAAAATAATATTAAATAAATTTTTTTTTATAGAAAATAATTTTATAATAAAATTATAAAATTTGTAATTAATCAATTATATTATTGTATTAATCACCAAAATATACATTATTAATCATAAATTTTTCTTCTAATAGTTGATTAACAAATTTCACTATTTTATTAATCAATAATAAGAGACATAATATGAAACAAAATTTTGGCATAAATTTATAAAACATTGTCCATTGAATTGTGTTTTTCTTAATAAAATAATACTAAATATTTACATAAAACACTGTGCATTGAACCGTGTTTCTTTTAATAAAATAATATTAAATAAAAAAACATTTATAGAAAATAATTTTATAATAAAAATATAATATTTATAATTAGTCAATTATATTATTGTATTAATCACAAAGATATACATTATTAATCATAAATTTTTCTTCTAATAACTGATTAACAGATTTCACTATTTTATTAATCAATAACAGACATAATATGAAATAAAATTCTGACATTAATTTATACAATATTGTCTATTGAATTGTGTTTTTCTTAATAAAATAATATTAAATGTTTACATAAAACACTGTCCATTGAACCGTATTTCTTTTAATAAAATAATATTAAATAAAAAAATATTTATAGAAAATAATTTTATAATAAAACCATAATATTGGTAATTAATCAATTATATTATTGTATTAATCACAAAAATATATATTATTAATCATAAATTTTTCTTCTAATAACTGATTAACCGATTTCACTATTTTATTAATCAATAAGAGACATAATATGAACAAAATTCTGACATTAATTTATAAAATACTGTCCACTGAATTGTGTTTTTCTTAATAAAATAATATTAAATATTTATATAAAACAGTGTCCATTGAACCGTGTTTCTTTTAATAAAATAATATTAAATAAATTTTTTTTTATAGAAAATAATTTTATAATAAAAATATAATATTTATAATTAGTCAATCATATTATTGTATTAATCACAAAATATACATTATTAATCATAAATTTTTCTTCTAATAATTGATTAACAAATTTTACTATTTTATTAATCAATAAGAGACATAATATGAAATAAAATTCTGACATTAATTTATAAAACACTGTCCATTGAATTGCGTTTTTCTTTATAAAATAATATTAAATATTTAAATAAAACACTGTCCATTGAACAATGTTTCTTTTAATAAAATAATATTAAATAATTTTTTTTTATAGAAAATAATTTTATAATAAAAATATAATATTTATAATTAGTGAATTATATTATTATATTAATCACAAAAATATACATTATTAATCATAAATTTTTCTTCTAATAACTGATTAACTGATTGCACTATTTTATTAATCAATAAGAGACATAATATGAAACAAAATTTTGACATTAATTTATAAAACACTGTCCATTGAATTGTGGTTTTCTTAAGAAAATAATACTATATATTTACATAAAACACTATGCATTGAACCGTGTTTCTTTTAATAAAAAAATATTAAATAAAAAAATATTTATAGAAAATAATTTTATAATAAAAATATAATATTTATAATTAGTCAATTATATTATTGTATTAATCACAAAAATATACATTATTAGTCATAAATTTTTCTTCTAATAACTGATTAACAGATTTCACTATTTTATTAATCAATAAGAGACATAATATGAAATAAAATTCTGATATTAATTTATAAAACACTGTCCATTGAATTGTGTTTTTCTTAATAAAATAATATTAAATATTTATATACAACAATGTCCATTGAACTGTGTTTCTTTTAATAAAATAATGTTAAATAAAAAAATATTTATAGAAAATAATTTTATAATTAAAATATAATATTTATAATTAGTCAGTCATATTATTGTATTAATCACAAAAATATATATTATTAATCATAAATATTTCTTCTAATAACTGATTAACAGATTTCACTATTTTATTAATCAATAAGAGACATAATATGAAACAAAATTCTGACATTAATTTATAAAACACTATCCATTGAATTGTGTTTTTCTTAATAAAATAATATTAAATATTTATATAAAACACTGTCCATTGAACTGTGTTTCTTTTAATAAAATAATATTAAATAAAAAAATATTTATAGAAAATAATTTTATAATAAAAATATAATATTTATAATTAGTCAGTCATATTATTGTATTAATCACAAAAATATACATTATTAATCATAAATATTTCTTCTAATAACTGATTAACAGATTTCACTATTTTATTAATCAATAAGAGACATAATATGAAACAAAATTCTGACATTAATTTATAAAACACTGTCCATTGAATTGTGTTTTTCTTAATAAAATAATATTAAATATTTACATAAAACACTGTCCATTGAACCGTGTTTCTTTTAATAAAATAATATTAAATATTTTTTTTATAGAAAATAATTTTATAATAAAAATATAATATTTACAATTAGTGAATTATATTATTATATTATTGTTAAAAATATACATTATTAATCATAAATTTTTCTTCTAATAACTGATTAACAGATTTCACTATTTTATTAATCAATAAGAGACATAATATGAAACAAAAATTTGACATTAATTTATAAAACACTGTCCATTGAATTGTGTTTTCCTTAATAAAATAATACTAAATATTTACATAAAACACTATGCATTGAGCCGTGTTTCTTTTAATAAAATAATATTAATTAAAAAAATATTTATAGAAAATAATTTTATAATAAAAATATAATATTTATAATTAGTCAATTATAGTATTGTATTAATCACAAAAATATACATTATTAATCATAAATTTTTCTTCTAATAACTGATTAACAGATTTCACTATTTTATAATCAATAAGAGACATAATATGAAATAAAATTCTGACATTAATTTATAAAACACTGTCCATTGGATTGTGTTTTTCTTAATAAAATAATATTAAATATTTACATAAAACACTGTCCATTGAACCGTGTATTTTTTAATAAAATAATATTAAATAAAAAAATATTTATAGAAAATAATTTTGTAATAAAAATATAATATTTATAATTAGTCAATTATATTATTGTATTAATCACAAAAATATACATTATTAATCATAAATTTTTCTTCCAATAATTGATTAACGGATTTCATTATTTTATTAATAAATAAGAGACATAATATGAAACAAAATTCTGACATTAATTTATAAATTTAATTATAAATTAATATCAGAATTTGGTTAATATTATATGTAAGATATAAAAAATATAATTAAAAAATATATTTTTTGTGGTTAATATAATAATAAAATTAAGTAATAAAAAATATTATATTTTTATTATAAATTAAATTGTTTAAAATATATTTTTATTTAAAATAAAATGTTGATATTTTTTTATTAAAAAAATAGCGTGAACAATATTTGATATAAATATAATGTTAGAGTTTAGGTATATAAGAGTAGGAGTATCTACCGACTTAGAACATTTTCGTTTAAATATTCTTATTTATCTATTATAAATAATGGATTAATTTATATGAATGAGCTGTCAAGGATAAAAACATTTAGATGTGTCCACATTTTCTTCTGTGTTACAATTATGGTAAGACTTAATTCAATTTAAAATGAGATTTTTTCTTGTCTCCCACCTTGACCTTCTATTTTGATATGACACCTTACATAAACGCTCAATTATATTCTTCTTTTAAAACTCCGAATCTTTTAAAAATATATGAAATTATCGAAAAAAATTTGCCATTTTTTTTGGACAAAGAAATATCTGAATTTTTGAAAAAATATAAGATATTTTGTAAAATTATACAGAATTATCGGACATTTTAAAAATAGTTTATAAAATTTCGGGGGATTCTGTAAAATTATGGAAAAAGAATCAAATATTTGAAAAAAAATTGATGCACGTATACTGGATTTTTGAGAGATCCAGTGCAGGTATATTAGATATTTTGAAAATTTCGATTACCTATAAGACTTATCAAATATTTTGTAAATTTCGGTACTATCTAAATTTTTTGAAAATTTTGAAAAATCCAGTAGGCATTTGTGACATTTAGAAAAAGAAAACATAACTTTTTACATTTTTAACAAACTATACCCTATAAAATATATACATATAATGCAAAAAGTGATACAATATCAATACAAAGTAATATAAGAAATAAGTGCTTTGCAAAAAGTGCTACAATATCAATACAATGTATGGTGTTCATAAACTTCACCATCAATTGTGGTTTTCGTGCTATTGCAGGTTTACTGTGTCCGAACTAAAGGTCGAGACCCTTCATCCCATCCAAGTAAACCTGCAATAGCATAGAAACCACAATTGTCATCTTTACCCGCATCGGCAATATCATCAATGTACTTGTAAGACCCTAATTTTGACCCTAAGATCCCTCATGACATCATATCATTTGCTCAATGCATTGCCTTAAGGATCATAACATGTGTGGCTCCTTAACCCTAGGGTGGGACTTGTGTGAGTGGTTTGAGACCACCAAGAATGCTTGTATTGTATATTATTGCTTTTCTTATTTTTTTCTTTGATTACTAACCAAAAGCACAAAAATATGTCACTAACTCTTTTGTTTTGAAGCTCAAGTGATCATGTGCTCCCATGCTCCTAGAAGGCTTCTAAGTTCAATGAAGTGGCTAGATGAAGATGAGAAAAGGCATGACAATGGTCCACAAAGCTCTTAATCATCATATATGTCTCCCAAGTATCTCAATTTGCCAATTTGATCAAGATAGCCCAAAGGGCTTGAGGATTGTTTCCCAAGGAAACCCTAATTCAATTGTGCTTTGACTGTGCCTTGCTCATGAAGCAACCTCAACCTATGATCAAACTTAATCAAGGTAAGTTCTTTCATTCATCATTTTATTCATATATGAGCCTATGTGAGGCCCCTCAATCATTCATTCATCAAGATTTGAAGTTTGGCCTTGAGAAGTTGACCAGTCAAGTCATCTGACTAAACTGAGAATCACTGAGATACAACTTTTGATGTGTTTCTCAAATGAAGATGACCCCAAGAGAAAACATGTTCTTAATAACCATATGAACAACTTTAATGTTCATCAAAAATCCATTTGAAACTTGTAAGGTCATTATTCATTTCAAAACATTATAGGTCATTTTGACTGAGACCCTGATTTTGGGTCAACTTCCCAAGGACCTAACTTCCTTATTTTTTATTATTTTTAGGTGATACCAAATTCATTGGAAAGCTTAATATGTCTAATTCAAATGTTATGTTGTAAAAAATTTCATAATCCTAAAACAAACACATTTGATAATACAAAACATTATAAGTCACTTTGGACCTA
This sequence comes from Lathyrus oleraceus, assembly GCF_024323335.1. Classification (NCBI taxonomy): domain Eukaryota; kingdom Viridiplantae; phylum Streptophyta; class Magnoliopsida; order Fabales; family Fabaceae; genus Lathyrus; species Lathyrus oleraceus. The sequence goes on along the minus strand of NC_066582.1, from coordinate 181,949,811 downwards.
AGTCATTGAATTTGAAAAATGTCCAACTTCAAGTGCCCATAACTTTCTCATGAAAAATCCAAATGATGCAAAATTTGAGTCTAAGTTTATCATCTTGAAAATATCTACAACTTTTGTGTTGGAGGTTGTTCTATTTGAGACATTCATCATTGAAACATAAGGGCTTGAAGTTGCTTGTTTTTGGAAAAAAATTCAAAGGGGGACCTAAACATGTTTTGTACCCTAAACTTCACAGCCAATTTTCATAAATTTCCAAACTCCAAATGAATTTTTACCCAACATCACTTTTGTTCCTTATTTCAAGAGCTTTCCAACCGTTACTCACATGACCATTTTTGGATTTTCCATGTGGGAGTTTCGAAGAGCTTAATGTTTATGCTTATTTTTGCAATTCACATCATAACTTGGAATGCAAGCTTGTGCAGCCTCTTGTGCACGTCCAATTCAACTAAATTTGATCTCAGCATGCATTTCCATTCATTTTTGGGCTTTGGACACGCCTGTACAGGCCCATGCATGAAGGATCCAAGTTTCGTGCACACGAGCCAAAAACCACTTTACATCCATTCCAGCTATAAATAGAAGCTCATGCTCATTCAAAAAAACCGGAAGGAGATCTGAAACGTTGCTGGATTGAAAACCAAACCCTCACCTAAAGGAAATTATCGATTTTTTTTTTGCCATTTTTTTTTGTTTTTGAAAAAATATAAGATATTTTGTAAAATTATAAAGAATTATCAGACATTTTAAAAATAACTTATAAAATTTCGTGGGATTCTGCAAAATTATGGAAAAAGAATTGATATTTGAAAAAGTTTGATGCACGTATACTGGATTTTTGAGAGATCCGATGCAGGTATAGTGGGTATTTTAAAAATTTCGATTACCTATAAGACTTATCAAATATTTTGAAAATTTCGGTACTATCTAAATTTTTCGAAAATTTTGAAAAATCCAGTAGGCATTTGTGACATTTAGAAAAAGAAAACATAACTTTTTACATTTTTAACAAACTATACCCTATAAAATATATACATATAATGCAAAAAGTGATACAATATCAATACAAAGTAATATAAGAAATCAATTCTTTACAAAAAGTGCTACAATATCAATACAATTTATGGTGTTCATAAACTTCATCATCAATTGTGGTTTTCGTGCTATTGCAGGTTTATTGTGTCCGAACTAAAGGCCGAGACTCTTCATCCCATCCAAGTAAACCTGCAATAGCATAGAAACCACAATTGTCATCTTTACCCGCATCGACAATATCATCAATGTACTGATGTAAGAAAACAGGAAACTGAGACAAGTAAAAAATGTCTTGAAGATTGACTAACTGATTGATTTTCAATTGGTTTTGTAAATGATCTCTTCGTAGACTGACTTCCCTGTGAGCCCTCAAGATACTCCCATTATGAAGGATCATGATGCACATCACTCTCTTCACCCTTTTTACTCTTCTTATTTTCTCTCTTTGGCTTGAATTTTACTGGTGGTGGACACATGGAAGATGTAGATGGATGTGTAAGTTCCTGAAATTTTTTCTTCATCACCCTCAGGCTTACAACATATAGTGTATTAACATACCTCTTTAACTCTTCACACTCTTCTTCTAAATCTAATTGTGCCCCTCTATCTTCATGAGTGACCTCGTGCTCTTTAATGTATAATTTCTTTCAAAATACATGAATTGATTCTAGCTGAATGGGCTCACGTTGTATTTGAAGACATCCAAGTTCACACACGCAAGGTAACCCACATGTTGTTCTAATGAAGCAACCACATGCAACTCTGTTTGAAAAAACATATTTTATCTTTTCTGGTTCCTTTCTAACATGTTGCATATAGTGTCTTGAAACAAAGTCGTGAAATATGGAGTAAAAGGGAGTGTTACACTGATGCTCAATGTTGGCAATACTTTTTTGAAATGATACTCTAATTGAAACTAATTGCAACTTCAACATGGTGTTCACATGTTTCCAACTTCTACATAAATCCCCCCTGCTAGTTGCCAACATGTTTTTTAGTCTCCATTGAGCAGAGTCATGCCTAAAAAACATAAATATAAGAAGGATATCATTATTTGATAATTAGTAATGCACCCATATTCAAAGTCACATCGGTATACCCGTTTGTTGTCGTGTTCCCTAAATGAGTGACTATATTAGTCTAAGTAGTAACAAATCTTTCTTTATAAGGTGCCAACCAAGTTTCATGCACATACTGAACAAATTTAGGAATATCATCACATACAACCTCAAAATGCTGTAGGTGTACCACTAACTCAGACTTCGTATTCGAATATATGATGTTGTTCCATAGATCCATAGCATGCTCATGCCTATGTTATTTTACATACTCTTTACACTTCATACTAACATATTTTTGAAATATGGAATAGACACGACAAATTAGTTGAGTTTGGAAGCACAACTTCCACAACATTCATCAATATTAGTTTATGATCCGTAACCAAAATCTTCGGTAGCAACTTCTCGAAAGCGGGCAACTTTTTATCTTCCCTAGTGCCCGTGTGAAATTTTCCTCCCTCTCATGTTCCATATAGGTAAATCTAATAGAAAAAATCAACTTCGTGGATGTAACACCAACAATCCCACGTAGTGGTAGCCGGTACCGGTTTGTTTTGTATGTACAATAAAAAATCAACAACTTTCAACCCATAATCAAATAATTGAAAATAGAAGCAATTGGAGCATGTAGTACCTATTTTTTTTGTATGTACAAAGAAAAATCGACACCAAATAATGTTGAGAAATAAGTGTGAGTTTTTAGTTCCACATTTCTTAGAAAAAATGGAAGTTGAGCCATTTAAAAGTAAGAGGATCCATACACCTATCACCTTAAGGTTTTAGGTGAATATGTGGTGTCTCTCTCACTTGTTTGGGTGATTCTTTGACCTTTAGATGAGTGTTTTACCCAATGTGAATGTTCCCCCCTCATGATGACCCGTCAAATAAAACATGTTCAACAAATTCACTGAATCAGAATGCATCCAAAAGATATCAGCAATAACATTTGAAGTGTCCCTGTTTCTGGTTCAGTGCACGCATTTCTCTTCATGAATAAGACTTAGAAAATTTTGCATTTCAATCAACGAACCTAACTCGTATTGTATGTATATCTTGCCTTATACACCTGTGTAACACTCGTCAGGTTTTCTGGATCTCTATCTTTCAAAGCAACAATTATGTATCTTGGAGCCATATTGTATCTGGTCATGTCATTCACAAACTTTATTTCATGATCTTTTAAATGAACTAATTCATCTTTTGCTAGTATATGATTCTGAAATCTACACCTAACTGCAACCTTCCAATCGCTTCCACTTGGTACATATCTCAACATAAATGGACATTTCACTTTCATACTATAACTACCTTCAGACACATTATTCCTTTTGTAGTTTCATTCTCAAAGTCCATAATCAATTTATCTTTTTTCCCACTAGTCCTATTTGCGGTATTAGAACTAATAGTAACAACAATAATACCATGTTGTTTACCAACAGACTGTGTCCATGCAAAAACATCAGCTCAGGAGGGAAATACTTGTCATTTACAACATATATAGAATAAATGATCAATGTCAGAGATTTCCTAATAATATTCATTTTTGAACAAGTTAAAAATTAAACATGTAAGTCAAACACACAACGTCAGTGATGAAAAACTGTGTAAAATCTGCAGGGGAAGCATCATGATCTGAACCGCACAAATGAAGCATACTGAACTACCAAATTTTTAGTTTTTACCAAAAATCAGGTATACTAGATTTTTCAATAAAATATGGTCTTTTCAGTGTTTTTGGATATTTTGAAATATCCGGTAGAAATGTATCTAACTTTTTGAAACCTTTTGTACGAACACAAACCCTACCTGTAAAATGACGTATTTTTCCAAAATATCCGATAAACCTGCAATAAAATGCCGAATTTTTCAAAAAATCTAGTAAAAATGCAACAAAATACCGTATTTTTCAAAAAATCCGATAAAAAATCATACCTGATTTTAAAATTTCCTGTAAAAATGCATGACATTCCCTTATTGTGAAAGTTTTCAAACCGAATCATTTTATATTACTACCAGATTTTTTGTTTTTACCAGTTTTACATAGTGAATTTTTTTATATAATGTGAATTTTTAAAAGGCAAATAATATGAAGGGTATTTTTGTCATTATACAAATATATGGGGGTGCCAGGTCAAGTTTGGGGTAGCAGGATAAAATCTCATTTTGTTATTGTCGTGTGATCTAATTCAACAAATGTATTTTAAAATAATTGCATGTCATTGATGGAAAATTGTCATGTTAAATCAGTGTTTTAAAACTCTGTTGGCCTGACTGATTGGATTGAAAACGGGAGGATAAGGAGGTTTGATAAGAACATAAGACCGTTGTTACACTTGGTTCAATGAAAATTGGTATGACATTGACAATTCACTGTTTAGATCAATGAATAGGTGAATTTTTTGAACCTGCAGATTAATCTTTTTAAATTAATTTTTGGCTTAATTGCAATTTTGATCTCTTTATTTTTATTCTTTTTAGTTTTGATCCTGTAGCGGGGTATTCGTTATCATCAGAGATATTGACTAAATCCAAGGTAAACCATACAAGTCGAGTCGCCACCGCACTTCTATTTATCCAAATGAATGGTTAGAAAGCGAACAAAAACCTAAAAGTTTTAACAAAAAACTAGTAAAAGAGAAACAAAGATCTGGGTAAGGGGGTTGGTTATGTAATGGGAAGGTGTTAGGCACCCAAAACATCCTAGGTACTCCTAGGGAGCACTTTTCATACTTGTTGCAAGGTTGTTGTTTTATGAAAGTTTATTTGTGCAAACATGATTGGAGGTATGAGAAAATAATATACAAGTGTATTTACATTTTATGTTTGGATGGATAAACCCATTGCCTACGTACCATCTTAAAAAGATTAGGATCAAAACCTCGTAGTTCGGGGTAAAAATCTCAAAAACAAGTTGGTGAATTGATTGGTCCAAAAGCCTTAAGGTCTTTTGTTATCAAAGGGAGAAAACTCAACCAAACCACAAATCCACCATGTGAGGATAGCTTCAACATTCTAGTGAGGGGTTAACCCTATAATAAGCATGGAAGACTCATTGTCCATCACTAAGGATATAGGTGAGTATTACATCTACCACCAAGATAACTCAAACCTAATAGCTAAAGGTTATGAAAGATTTGATTAAGAAAGTGGCCATTGGAACCACAAAAAGAAATTTGAATGGGTTATATTTACCAATTAGAAGTATATACAAAATGTTCAAAGTTGACTTGAATATTCAATTCAAAATAAGTGTTATGAAAGGAAAGTTTGAAAAATCAAAAGCCTAAGGCTTAGGTTTCTAATGTTTGTAAAACAATGGTTAAATGTTTGCACAAAGAGTTTTGGCTTGGGTTAGAGTGGAGAGAAGAAGAAGAAAGGCTAGGTCCTAAGTAAAGCAAAAAGGTGAGGGATAAAGAAAATAAACCACAATGGAGTTCCTCTCTTGAGATCATATTGATGATCCAAGTAGCTCCCATCCTTTGGAAGAAGCAATCACACAAATAGTAAGCTCGAGCAATCAAACAAGTCTCTTAAGGGATCTTGTATCTTTCATTTTGGATGAACATGGCAATGTTCCTTCAATTAAGCTCAAGTGGGAACCCCTAGCACAAGAACACACACATCAAAGAGTTTTATGAAACAAATCAAGAATGGACAAGAGTGAGTTTAGAGGCTTGGCCCATATTCATCATTAAGGTCCTTTTACTCCAATTGCATAGGGAAAATCCTAGGATCTATGTCCATTTCTCCATTCTTTGCATAGGGAAAGTCCTAGCATCTAAGTCCATTTCTTTGCATTTGGTCCATAACAATCAAAACAAAACACAAGCACAATAGTATATACACAATTATGTGCTCAAGTGAGCAAAAGGCAAATGGCATTAACATAAACATGTGCTCAAGTGAGCAAAGAGAAAAGCAAATGGATAATATGTGCAAGAATAGTAAATTGCATAAAAGTAAAGAGCAAAAAGTAAATGTTAATTGTCAATAGTTAGTGTTAGTAGTTAGTGTGCCATAAGGCAAATTTAGCGCTATGTTAAGCAATCGTAATTGGACTTATGTAGAAGTCACAACTATCTGAGGCCGGTCAATAATAATGTAGGCAACAACACAAGTTAGAAGTCTTGATTAGTGAACCAAGTTCCAACAACTTGCCATGCCAAAAAGAAGAAGAGAATTGATCTTGTATTGGTTTAAGTTTTTTTGCATAATTTAGGAAACAACCTATCCTTAATGCAAAGCCATTCACTTGATCAATTGATCAAGATGAATTAGATTTGAATCAAGGAAGATTAAATCTCCCTAATCAATGCTAACTTATCAACCTTCAACTCATGGATAAAAAAAAAGAAAATAAGAAGAGGAAGAAGAAGGAGATGCATCATGGAAAATAAAATGGCAAAAGTACAAATGCATTAAATGAAATAAAATGTACCAATCATCATATGTTGACCAATAACATTGAAAGTCAAAGTCAAACAATCAAAAACAGAAATGAGATGAAGATTGGAAGTCAAGAAATTAACAAAATATTTTTGGCATTTTTTAATATTAAAAATAAACTTGAATTAAAAATAAAAGAAAGGTCAAACTTCAAAATTACTTCAAATCAACCTTGAAAGGTCCAAGTAATTTATCCCAAGTTCAACAAGGTCAAACAAAGTTTGACAAAAAAATTCAGCATTTTTAAAAGTCAGAAACTATTTTTAATCACTTAAAAATGAATAAAAATAACCTAATTGAACTAAAATCTCAAATAAATCTCAAATCAATTAAAAAATTGATGAGAATATTTTTCATAGATCCATCATCATTCAAATAGGTTAGGAAAATATTTTTGTATTTTTTGAATATCAAAAACTATTTAAAATGAATTAAAAACAACCAAAAAAGAGAAAATTCACCAAAAATATCAAATGGTGAAATAAAAAATATTAAAAATCAGAAAAAGAGAAACTAGAATTTATTTGGAGACTAATGCAATTGGTCCCATAATTTTTGGATTAAAAATGAGAGAGTTATGAATTTTTGAAATAAAAGGGAATTAAAGAAAATAAAATCAGAAATTAAAAAATGGCAAAAAACGTGAGCCCTTTGATCTGAGCTCATTAATTGAGCTGGAAAATCCAAGGATCCAGAGGCGCGCGTCCAACATGTTCCACAGTCAATGCAACCACACGTGGTATTTAAATAAGTCATAAGTTTGGACATCCAGGATTAGATTTGGAAATAGAAACAGACGGTCACGATTGGATCTGGAGACCAGACGGTGGCCAGCGCCACCGTCTTCTCCAGCTAGCTCCGGTGAGAGCTCAAATTTGCAGAAGAGCAAATGTGCGCCAGAGCACGCGATCCAGGCATCAATCGAAAGAGGAAGTGATGTACATCACTCCTATACCATTCACTTACACTCTAGATTTCTATAAATGAAGAAATCAGAGATGGAAGTATGATGGTGTTCATCATGAACTTCATGTTTTTGCAAAATTGAAAGCACAAATCAGATGCCTCTATTGAAAGGACTTCAGCCAAACCAAGGAACTCAAGAAATAAGCAAGGATCAAAGAGTTTCGAAGAGAAAAAGTTCTGATATCCACCTTTGAAATGCAGGTATGGAGAGCACGATCCTTCACAACCAAAGCTTGCAATGAGATCTAGTGATGAAGAGGAAGCAAGACTGAGGAATTATAGGTCTGAAAATCAACCAAGGTAGTTGAAATTCAGATCTGAATTTTTTTAGAGAAAAATCGAAATTCCTTTAGTGATGGCTATGGAGAGATTTGTGCAGCATAACAGGTTGAATCAGGGATGAATTTTGAATGGAATAGGGTCTCTATTTATAGAGGGAGTGGCAAGGAAATGATGAATTAATCAGTGTGCATGAACATGGACAATCCTTGCATGGGCTTGCATGATCATGCAAAAGGCCCAAAAACGATGCCAAATGCAAGCTGAGCTCAGTCTGGAATGAAATGGACGTGTGATTTTCTTTGAATTTGCTTGTGCATCAAAATTTCATGTGCATTCCATAATTGAACCTAAACATTCACGTCTTCGAAAATGCCAAATAGAAAATCCAAACATAAGCATGTGGGTAATGGTTGGAAAGGTCTTTGTATAAGGAACAATTGTTATGTTGGGAAAAAATCCATTTGAAGTGTGGAAACTAGTGAATTTTGAGTTTAAAGTGTGATGTGCAAAACATGTCAATGCAAGGTTTCCAAATTTGGCCAATGTTCAAGCCCTTCTATTTTGATGATGCAAGCCTCAAATGAAAACATCTCCAACATCAAAGTGGTATATCTTTTCAAGAAAATCAAAATGGACTTATATTTTTCATCATTTGGATTTTTGATGAAAGAGTTATGGGCACTTGAAGTTGGACTTTTTTGCCTTTTAATGCATTTGGTCCAAAAGGACCTATAATGTCTGGCATTATCTCATGTATTTCCTTTGAGATTTTGAAATTTTGTTCAACATAAAATTTGAAATAGACATCTTAAGCTTTCCAATGCATTTGATCCCACCTCAAAATCATAAAAAATGAATGAGTTATATCCTTGGGAAGTTGACCCAAAATTAGGGTTTCAGTCAAAATGACCTATAATGTATTGGAATGGGAGATGGCCTTCCAAGCTTCAAATAAATTTTTGATGAACATGAAAGTTTTTCATATTGTCCTTAAGAACATTGTTTCATTTGGAACCATCTCCATTTTACCAACACATAAAAAGTTAGGTCTCAGTGCATTTCAAAATAGTCAGATGAATTGACTGATCAACTTCTCAAGTCCATGACTCATATCTTGATGAACTGGTGATTGAGGACACTCAAATAAGTTCAAATATGCATGAAATGATGAATTAAAGAACTTCCCTTGATTGTATTTGATCATGGGCTGAGGTTGCTTCATGAGCAAGGCATTATGGTACACAGATGAATTAAGGTTTCTTTTGGGGAATCAACCTCAAACCCTTTGACTTGCTTTGATCAAAATGATGAATTGAGATGCTAGGGTGGCATATTTGATGGATGAGAGCTTTGGGAACCATTACCATTCTTGCTATCATCTCCTTTTGACCCAATCATTGCACAAAGGATCTCCTTGAAGCTCTTGACCTTGTGATTGCTTAAGCTACAAACAAAAGATGTTAGTGACATATTTTTGTGCTTTTGGTTAGTAAACAAAATAAGAAAAGCAATGATATATAATTCAAGCATGCTTGGTGATCTCAAACCACTCATAAGAAGTCCCACCCAAAGGTAAAGGGAACCAAGATGCTAGTGATCCCTGAGGCAATGCAAATGCAATGTTATGATGCCATGAGGGATCTTAGGGACAAAATTAGGGTCTTACAGATGCCCCTATTTAAGGTCATTCTAGCCGGAGAAGTGAAGGTTAAAATCTTCGTCTCGACGGGGTAGAATGGGCTTAAATAATAACAAAGAGACGAATTTTGGTCACTAAGAGACCTCATGATGCAGATGTATGCATGCAAATGGTAAAACTCTGTGAGGATAGGCGTCCACAACAGAAATCCGGAGAAACTAAAAATCCAAAGGAGTAATACACTCACTAGGGAGACAGGGACTCTGGGGGAGTAAAGGGTAAAAATGGGTGAGCAGGTCACGACTTGAGACTTGCTGAGAGACACGGAGAGTATCCATGAAATGAATCAATGGAAGGACTCGAGCTGACTCGAAGATGCATGTATTGGGGAATATGCCAATACAACCAAAAGCTTATCCGCAACGGATACTTCGGATGAAAAAAATCCGGACTCAGGTTGGGATGTCCACTAAGGACTCAACTGAGGGAGATCCCAACAGAAAATCTCCTAGGGAAACAACAGGATGAGGTATTACCGGTTACTGGGTAATAAGCTCAAGGAGACGTGTGATCTAAACACCGGTATAAGGGTGAGAGAACAGCATGCTCAGGAAGAATGCGTATCTAAGACCGGTATGAGGGTGAGAGATATCAATCAACCAAACCATCTGAGGAAGACCTAGAAAGGTATATTTCAACTCAGGAAAATCTGACTCCATAGGGGACAAAAAGTCATAATAGGGAGCAGAAGGAAGGAACACCAGGGATGCCGGTTACTGGGCATATAATAGGTGACCAACCAAAGCGTGAATTGGGGAATATTCCCAAAACACTCATCATCAAAAAAAAAGAGGGCCAAAAGCAAACTCGATTATGGGATGGACATTCGATTCCCCAAAGGGATACAAACCTTATTCAACTGGGGAAGAACAAAAGGCTTCGACCAAAGAGTGCATGAGATATATTATCTATTACCGTCAGAACGTAGATAATATACTCGCATGGAAGACTATCCATAACCGAAATAAAGGATAGATCGACCGAGAAAGAAGGGCATCGGGATACCGAAACTAGGTATATAATGATGACCAATCAAGAGGAGCAACCAACATTACCGTCAACCGGTACATGAAAGATGACTTGTTGGGGATAAACTGCCTAATCAGAGCAATTATCCAAGAGGATGAGGGAATATCAATACCGAATATTGGATAATGATAACCGTCAAGGAGGGAATTACATCTACCGGATACCGGATAGAAGACCACAGAAGAGTAACCATTGTCAATTAGGATGAACAGAAGGTTAACTCTGCAAAGGGGAGAAAATATGGTTTACAACTACCGGTATAAGGGTAGAAAACCACAGACTCCGCCGAGGATAAGATGAATGATTACCGATTACTGAGCAATTATTCATTTATACTACGGGGAAACACAGGAAACAGTCTCAAGAGGGCCAATTTAGGATCAAACCAAAGAGGCAAACTGAATTAAGACTCGTCCTAGTGAGGATATAACTCAATAGGGAAACCTATCCCAATATATGTGTTGGGAGGACGCAAAAAAAAACAACCGTCTTCCACGAGGATATAACTCAGTGGGGAATGCGGAAGGAAAGATAAACACTTTCTGCTTAATGGGCTGACTCTATATTGAGGGATCAGACGCCGACATCTGCTTGGGGAATGTACTACCAACTTAGCAGAGAATAACAAACAAAGATATATGGCAGAGAATGCAATATGAATATCCGAATGTTTGAAAATTATATGCACACATTCATGGTTTATGTATGATGAATGCTGACAAACAGACATTTCTAACACAAACAACTTCAAAGAAATAAGCACACGAACATCCGGTACTACATCTCAAGAGAGAAAGCCAGATTCCACGGGGAGTATCCAATTTGCCGGGGATCAGAGATACCAGGAAACAAAGACCTCTGCAGGGGATGAATCATTAGTCCTTCCAGCTGGGGACAAGAGTTCATTGCACAGATAAAATCTGTTGCATAAGCAACTCTACTGGGGAATCCATCCGAGGAGGTAAAGGGATTCTGGGGATCAAACACCAAGTACCGTATCTACCAAGGAGATCACATCTGCTGATGAGGAAAGGTTGCTACTCCGCTGAAGGGAAAAGAGTGGTGAATATCTTACCAAACACTCTGCTCAGTAGGATAAACCACAAAAGGTTCCGGAGGAAGAAGATACAGTCATGCCAGGAATATGAACAAATGTCTTACCCTGTTGGAGATCATACCATCCTTGGGAGAGCACTGAGGATCTCCTAAGTATCTTTTCGTCATTGTGAATGTTCACTTTGTTTAAAAACAAGTTATGAAAAATTCGTTTCTTCAAAACAATGATATTTTCTCAATTAAAACATGCAAAACATTTGTCGAATAGAAACAAATAAGAGTGCAAATAATTGGATAAAAGGCTCAAATTTATTTGATGGAATGGTAGTCTGCAAATGGCAAGACTCCATAGATCTTTACAAATTTGAAATTGGTGATATATATTGGAAAAGGGCTACATTGAACATAATGACCATTTCTCCACCAATTCTGAATTCGATGTATTCGAAGCTTCGGTTGATGACGAATGAGCAAGAATTTCCGATGGATGACAGTTGTAGAACAAAGTCTTGTCAGGATGCAGTTACTTGTCAAATCCCTATTTTTTTTGCCTAGATTGCCCCAGGACGAGGTACTAGCGGGATACATATATTCATTTTTTCATGTCTCTAACTTTTGCCTGGATTGCCCTTTCGGGTTTTCAATCCACCAAGACGCTCATTTTTGCTTAAGCCGCCCTTTCGGGTTTTCAACTTAGCGAGCTATTCTGTTTTTTTTAGGCGAAGTATTTCTTGACTGCATCTGAATTCACAGGACGAGTGAAATCCTCCCAATCCATAGTTGTAAGTATCAAAGCACCGCCTGAAAAGGCTCTCTTAACAACATATGGACCTTCATAGTTTGGAGTCCACTTGCCCCTGGAATCGGGCGCGAAAGACAATACTTTCTTGAGCACAAGGTCACCTTCTCGGAACACACGAGGCTTGACCTTCTTATCAAAAGCTTTCTTCATTCTCTGCTGATATAACTGACCGTGGCACATGGCAGTCAATCTCTTCTCTTCTATCAAGTTCAGTTGGTCATAACGACTTTGAACCCATTCAACATCAGTCAACCTGGCTTCCATCAAGACTCTCATTGATGGGATCTCCACCTCTACTGGGAGTACCTCCTCCATGCCATAAACAAGCGAGAAAGGGGTTGCCCCTGTTGAAGTGTGGACAGATGTGCGATGTCCATATAAAGCAAATGGCAACATCTCATGTCAATCTTTGTACGTGACAACCATCTTTTGGATAATCTTCTTGATATTCTTATTAGCAGCTTCAACAACCCCATTCATCTTGGGTCTATAAGGAGAAGAGTTGTGATGCGCAATCTTGAACTCACAACACAGCTCTTTCATCATTTTGTTGTTCAAGTTAGATCCATTGTCAGTAATGATCTTATCTGGCACACCATAACGGCATATGAGTTGATTCTTGATAAACTTCACGACCACCTGCCTGGTCACATTTGCGTATGATGCCGCTTCAACCCACTTGGTAAAGTAATCAATTGCTACGAGAATAAATCTGTGTCCGTTGGACGCTTTCGGTTCTATCATGCCAATCATGTCAATTCCCCACATGGAGAAAGGCCAAGGTGATGAGACCACATTCAAAAGTGTAGGGGGAATATGGATCTTATCCGCATAAATTTGACACTTGTGGCATTTCTTCACATATTTGCAGCAGTCAAACTCCATTGTCAGCCAATAGTAGCCTGCTCTCAACATCTTTCTAGCCATGGCATGTCTATTGGAATGAGTACCAAATGAACCCTCGTGGACCTCAGTCATCAACAGGTCTGCTTCGTGTCTATCCACGCATCTGAGCAGCACCATGTCAAAATTTCTCTTATAAAGCACATCACCATTGAGGTAGAAACTTCCCGATAATCTCCTCAGAGTCTTTCTATCTTTCATCGATGCTCCAGACGGGTAAACCTGGTTCTGAAGGAAACACTTGATATCGTAATACCAGGGCTTATCATCTTTCACATTTTCTACTGCAAATACATGAGCTGGTCTGTCCAAGCGCATCATGGTGATATTGAGAACTTCATTCCAAAGTCTTACCACCATCATTGAAGCAAGTGTAGCAAGAGCGTCTGCCATTCGATTCTCATCTCGAGGAATATGATGGAAGTCAACCTTAGTAAAAAATGTTGAAATCCTCCTCGCATAATCCCTATATGGAATGAGACCAGGCTGATTCGTTTCCCATTCACCCTTAATCTGATTAACAACGAGGGCCGAATCACCATAAACATTAAGATGCTTGATCCTTAGATCAATGCATTCCTCTAAACCCATAATACATGCCTCATACTCAACCATATTATTCGTGCATTTGAAAGTTAGCCTTGCTTTAAAAGGGATATGTGTGCCCTGAGGGGTAATAATCACTGCCCCAATACCATTTCCATATTGATTTACAGCGCCATCAAACACCATACTCCATCTGGAACCAGGCTCTGGCCTTTCATCGAGTGTAGGCTCATCACAATCCTTCATTTTTAAATATAGAATCTCCTCATCCGGAAAATCATACTGAACTGACTGATAATCCTCGATCGGCTGATGTGCCAAGTGGTCAACCAAGATACTACCTTTAATAGCCTTCTGAGCTCGATACTCAATATCATACTCAGATAACAACATTTGCCAACGGGCAATTCTCCCTGTTAAAGCGGGCTTCTCGAAGATGTACTTGATTGGATCCATTTTGGATATCAACCAAGTCGTATGATTTACCATATACTGGCGTAAGCGCTTAGCAGCCCAAGCCAAAGCACATCATGTCTTCTCAAGCATTGAGTATCGAGACTCACAATCAGTGAACTTCTTGCTTAAGTAGTAGATAGCATATTCTTTCTTTCCTGATTCGTCTTGCTGACCCAGGACACAACCCATTGAGTCTTCCAGAACAGTCAGATACATAATCAAGGGTCTTCCTTCCACGGGCGGAGACAAGATTGGAGGTTTAGATAGATATCCTTTAATACTGTCGAAGGATTTATGGCAATCCTCGGTCCAATCATGGGACTGATCTTTCCGGAGGAGCTTGAATATCGGCGCACATGTGGCAGTCATATGGGATATGAATCTAGAAATGTAATTCAAGCGACCAAGAAAACCTCGGACTTGCTTCTCAGTTTTGGGCGCAGGCATCTCTTGTATTGCTTTGACCTTGGCAGGATCAATCTCAATACCTCTTTCACTAACAATAAAGCCCAATAACTTGCCAGAACGGACTCCAAATGTACACTTGTTGGGATTCAGACGGAGCTTATACTTCCTCAAACGCTGAAAAAGCTTCAACAAGTGCTCTACATGTTCAACTTCCGCTCTTGACTTAGCGATCATATCATCAACATATACCTCGATCTCCTTGTGCATCATATCATGAAACAAGGTGGTCATAGCTCTTTGATACGTGGCTCCGGCGTTCTTCAGACCGAAGGGCATCACTCGATAACAGAATGTTCCCCAAGGTGTGATGAATATTGTCTTCTCCATATCCTCGGGTGCCATCTTGATCTGATTATATCCGGAAAATCCGTCCATAAATGAGAAGACATTGAATTTAGCTGTATTATCTACCAATATATCAATATGTGGTAGTGGGAAATCATCTTTAGGACTAGCTTTATTCAAGTCTCTATAGTCCACACACATCCGGACTTTTCCGTCTTTCTTAGGCACGAGCATAATATTGGCCACCCATTGAGGACATGTGGAAGTCACCAGAAACCCTACATCAATTTGCTTCTGAACCTCCTCTTTGATCTTCACTGCCATATCGGGATGAGTTCTTCTGAGCTTCTGCTTCACGGGCACGCACTCAGGTTTCAAGGGTAAGAAATGTTGCACAATATCAGTATCTAGACCTGGCATGTCTTCATATGACCATGCGAAGACGTCGACATATTCTCGTAGCAAATCAATCAACCCCTTCTTAACAGATTCTTCTAGGAGGGCCCCAATCTTCACTTCTCGCACACAATCCTTAGACCCCAAGTTGACTGTTTCCAGATTCTCGAGATGCGGCTGAATGATCTTCTCTTCATGCTCAAGTAGACGGGTAATCTCGTCAGGAATCTCTTCAACATCATCTTCTTCCGCCTCAAATACAGGGAATTCAAAGTTGGGAGATGGTGTTGGGTCATTATGTTCAATGGGTTTGATCAACCTGCATAATGATTTTGGATATGAAAAGCTTTAGAATTTAAACAAGGCAAATAATTATGCAGATGAAAAGATTGATTTTATTCTATTTTTTAGGGTTTTATGTGATCACCAATTTCATGCAAAAAGCAAAAAGGGAAAATAATTGGAAAAACAAACATTTAACATGAATTTATTGAATGAAAATATCATTGTATTTATGTGCCAACAATGTCATCACTCCTCCTTTTGGCATGGGAGGAGGGTTTTTAAACACGGTGAACATTACTTCGACTTATGGATAACTGTTGGAATATCCACAACGACCCAATTATTGCAGATTCCGCCAGGGATGACGAAGTTGCCAGAATCCTCTGCATCCTCTTCCAAAACGGCAGTAGCCTCTTTGTCTTGACCAGTGTGGATGAATCCTCCACTCTTGAACAGCCCCTGCGTGTTGAAAACCCCAGATGAGTAACCTATGCCAGCCCGGGATCTGTTGTCTTCTAGCTCAATCATCTTCCCTAAACCAGCGGTTGCGCCATGCTCAATGGCCAACTTTGCATCTTTGCAGGAAGCAAATGAAGGAGTTCTCTTCTCAATAGGTTCAGCAATAGATAAACCTTGGAAAGGGGTTCCAACTTCATCCTTAGCATCTATGTATGAGAAGGAAGACAAGTGGCTAACCAGGAGAGCCCTTTCTCCCCCTACCACCACCAGTTTCTTATTCTTCACAAATTTCAGTTTCTGGTGTAGGGTGGATGTCACGGCGCCTGCCTCGTGAATCCATGGTCTACCTAAGAGACAACTATACGATGGGTGGATGTCCATAACCTGGAAGGTAATCTGGAAATCACTCGGTCCGATCTTGACTAGGAGATCCACTTCCCCAATCACAGTTTTGTGAGACCCATCGAAAGCCTTCACAACTACTCCACTCTGCCTCATGGGAGGCCCTTGATATGACAGTTTTGAGAGAGTGAATTTTGGCAATACGTTTAGTGATGACCCAGTGTCCACCAGCACATTGGACATGGCGTCGTCTTTGCAGTTCATAGATATATGCAATGCCAAGTTATGGTCTCTTCCCTCCTCGGGGAGATCAGAGTCACAGAAACTCAGGTTGTTACAAGCGGTAATGTTTGCAACAATGCTATCGAATTGTTCTATCGTGACATCATGATCTACATATGCCACATCCAAAACCTTCTGCAGAGCCTCTCGATGTGGTTCTGAATTTAGAAGCAATGATAACACCGATATCTTGGATGGCGTTTGTAGAAGCTGGTCTACAACATTGTACTCGCTCCTCTTGATGAGCTTCAGTATCTCATCGCAATCTTCTTTCATATTACCCCTAGGGCCAACAGAATTAGGAGTTATCAATGTAGAGGAGGACTTAACAACAGGTGCCGGATTCGGAGTGCCCACAGCATTCCCAATCGGATGTTCAACAGAATCAGCATTAGCCTGGGGCTTGGGAGGTGCTGAAAACACACGACCGCTGCGGGTCAAACCACTAACATCCGCAATGTTAACAACAGAGGAAGATGGCAAGGACACCTCTTTCCCATTTTCTACCGCAACAACATTGTAGCGATAGGGAATTGCTTTTTTGGAAGAGTACGACACTGGTCCGGCTGGCTTAATAATCAGAGCTGGAGAGGCCTTCTGCTTGCTACCATCATACTTGATGATAACAGGCTCGGGGATCCGAAACACTGGAGAAATTACGTTGACCTCGTCAGCATCTTCGTCAACATTTCTGTTTTGAAGGATCTCAATAACTCCTTCATCCAGCATTTCCTAAACATCTTTGCGCACTTGGCGACAACCTATTTGATTGACAGAACAAACTCGGCATCTATCATGGTCATGCTCATAATGACTATACTCGCATAGCAAACGATGCATCTCGACCAGAGATTGTCGAATATGACTGACATATTTGACTTTGTACTTGCCAGGGCAGCCCTGGACCATGTTGACAGATTTCCCATGCTCGGGCAATGGGTTCTTCTTCACATTAGGACCTACGTCCTCGAAACACAGAATGCCACACCTCAGAAGGTCTTGAACCTTGGTCTTCAAAGGGTAACAATTCTCCACGTCGTGGTCGGGAGCACCGAAATGATAAACACAGTGTAATTCAGGCTTATACCACCACTGGGGGTTAGCAGGTATAGCCGGTGGGTCTCGTGGAGTAATCAACTTCCTCTCTATCAAAGAGGGATATAACTCTGCATACATCATCAGAATAGGATTGAAGGTGACCCTTTTCCTCTCGTAACTTGTGCTGGTTTGATTACTGTTTTGAGGCTGGTAGGCCTGCTATTGCGGACGGTGCTGTTGATGTTGATATTGCGGACGTGGTTGCTGATTGTTGTTATGTTACTGATACTGTTGATTATCTTTGAAGACAGGTGCTATGTGAGCCACCTGGTGCTGGTTACCGGCGGGACGCACAGTCTTCCTCCTCATAGAGGGTCTTCTTGGTTTCATATGGGAGGTCACAACATGTGCCTCTCCATCTGTCTTCTTCGCAAACGCCCCATAACGTTTGGCAGAAGAGCCTTCTTCTCTGGTCAGACGTCCCTCTCTAACCCCTTCTTCTAAACGCATCCCCATATTCACCATTTCGGTGAAGTCAGAAGGAGCGCTAGCAATCATCCGCTCATAATAAAAAGAACTCAAGGTCTTCAAAAAGATCTTGGTCATCTCTTTCTCCTCCAGCGGGGGCATAATCTGTGCTGCTACCTCTCGCCACCTCTGGGTGTACTCTTTAAATGTTTCCATGTCCTTCTGGGACATGGCTCTCAATTGATCCCTATTGGGAGCCATATCCACATTGTACTTGTATTGCTTGACGAAGGCCTCGCCAAGATCTTTGAAGGATCGGATGTTCGCACTGTCTAAACCCATGTACCAACGCAGAGCGGCACCAGACAGACTGTTCTGAAAGTAGTGGATGAGCAATTGGTCGTTGTCGGTCTAAGTCGACATCTTCCTAGCATACATGACCAGGTGGCTGAGAGGACAAGTATTTCCCTTGTATTTTTCAAAGTCAGGGACCTTAAATTTCACAAGGATCTTCACATTAGGAACCAAGCAGAGTTCGGCAGCAGACTTGCTGAAAAGATCCTTTCCTCTGAGAGTTTTCAATTCCTTGCGGAGCTCAAGAAATTGATCGTTCATAGCGTCCATCTTCTGATAGACATCTGGGCCTTCAGACGACTCAGAGTGATAGATGGTGTCGTCTACCCTGGGCATAGTATGCACGACAGGAGGAGGAACATCTAGGACCGGGCTAGATGTTGGCATAGAAGCAAAGGTATGAGCAGGACCCTCTGGCATGAAATTGGGAGGCATCCCCCACGGGAATCCGACTGGCATGGATGCTGGAGCAAAGTGTGCACTGGCTCCAGGCACGGTCGAGGAGACAATCTCAGAGATGACTGTCCTCTGGGGAGGAGTTGAAGGTGTCGGAGAAGACTGGCTTTGGGCGGCCAAGAATGATTCCATCAAGGCACTTAATCTGGCCACTTCCTCTTTCAGCTCGCGGTTCTCTTGTTCTAGATGATCCATCAGTCTTGAAATGTTGGCTCTGCTGTAGTACCGGTGAGTCAGCTTGTCTTTGAAATGCATGAAGAACACAGAGTTAGACCACAGGACAAGAAACCGGGAACAAAGCCTGCTTATGCACATGATCCATGCAATGTTTGTGCACATGATTTATTTTTTATTTCAAAGGAACTTTAGGGTTCTATTTGCAAATTTTTGGAAATATTAAACTTTTTTATATGGAAACATAATATCTGGGAAATATTTTACACCAAAGAAGTACAACATTGGTACCAAACATAATACAAGAGAGAAGGAAAATAATCATCCTATGGATCCATAGAAACAATCATCTAAAGCTCTGGACACAGGAAGATAGGATGCACGAAGTCTCTTCACCTCCCTCTCATAGACTGCCTCCATATCCGCCTTCTCCTTGGCGAGTCGATCGTACTTCCTTTTCCAAAACTTGGAAGACTGAGGAAGTAGAGAAGTCCATGCATCATCAGGATCATCAATAACCTGATGTTCGAGGAACTCTATCAAAGCGTCCTTCTCCTTGATCTGCTGAAGCAACTCCTCTTTTTCACGGATCCAAGCACGCGATCGGTCTTCGTCTCTTAACTCCTCTACTCCTTGGTCAGGGAGGGTTGAAGGCCCAGCCATAACCAAAGGTGTAGGTCTTGGATACTCATAAGGCATGAGATACTCGGACACTCTCTTCCTAACCCAAGCAGTGTACGGTTCCATAGCAACACAATTCTTAGGACCCAACTCCTTCCTTCCTTTCCTATGAATCTTGCGCCAAGCGCGGACCATTCCGCCCTTCAAGCCTTGGGGATCTTTACCCTCCTGAAAGAACACACCCTCTAACAAAATGTTATTGGGTTTATCCTTTAGGGGGAACCCAAGCTGACGACGTGCTAAAACAGGGTTGTAGTTTATCCCACCACATGTACCAAGAAGAGGTAATTGGAGAATTCACCACAAGAGTCAATAATCTGCACACCATCATACACACGGTTGTACCAAGAGATATCGTCATTAGTGAGAGACATAAGTCTCGTGGACCACCGTAGACATCCCTTGTTGTCCTTGAAGGCGACCGTCTGCGGTAAGTGAGAAATAAACCACTTATACAACAGAGGCAAACAACACATAATGACACCACCACCCTTTGCATTCCTCATATGCAAAGAGAAATAGGTATCACCCAACAGAGTCGGAACGAGATTAAGAGTAGAGAAGATCCTAATAGCATTCACATCCACAAACTTGTCGATGTTGGGGAACAACAGTAACCCATAGATGAGAAGTACAAATATGGCCTCAAAGGCATCCTCACTCATGGCCTTCCCATACACAGTAGCTTGAGCAATGAAGAACTCATAAGGGAGACCTTAAATTCCACCTTTGGTAGTCATATGAGCACCAACCAGAGATTCATCTATGTGCAACATGTCTGCTATCTCTTGAGAAGTAGGAATACTCTCTAAGCCACTAAACGGCAACTGGTCTAGAATAGGTATACCCACAAGGTAGGCATACTCCTCAAGCGTGGGTAAAAGCTGAAAATATGGAAACGTGAAGCAACGGTACAAAGGATCATAAAACTATACCAATACACTTATCAACCCTTCATCCACTTGAGTAGTCAGAAGCTTCCCAAAACGAGCCTTGAAACCCAAAGGATCTAATACATAGGATGTCAGATTCCTTAACTCTTTCAAATCTGGTTGTCTGAAACTGTACTTCTTTGTATTCCTTCTTTGTCTTTCCATGTCTGAAAATTTTGCAAATAAACCCCTTAAGTTCCTTGAAAAATTTCTTATTATTTTGATGATATGGAAGCAAATGGGTGCATGAATGTATGAATGCAACAATCACACTCAAGGATCAAGCAAAGCACACCAAACAAAGGTCATGGGATGGATCATATCATCCTTAATATCAATCATCCATTTTGGTGGATTATGATTTACACCTTATCAACATCCAAGTTCCATTGATATTAAGGATACATGAACGGATCAACCATGAATCAAGGGTTTGTTGCAAGTCAAGAGCATGGTGTCTTGGTTAAGAACCACCCAAAGGGAGTGTACTAGGGTTTAACCCTGCCAAACATGTTCTACAAGAGGTTCCCATAGTCATCATCCCATCTTTCGGATATTATCGGAGAAACGACTACTCGTTGTCGCATCCGCGAAAAACAACCGGCGGGCTAAAATAAAACAACATAGAGCCGCCACCGTGCGTTATTTATCCCAAAAGAGGGAAAGGAAATGCTCGAAGTAAACCTGGAAAAGACATGGTCTCGCGACCAAAGAGAATGGGATCGGGAGTCGGTTATGCGAAGGGAAGGTATTAGCACCCCTACGTATCCGTCGTACTCGACGGGATCCACGCTCAAAAGATAGAAAAAGGTTGCTAAAACAAACATCACACACACACACACTGAAGACAACACAGGTGGGATAAGAGGGAAAGGGCTCGCTAGGATATCACATCCTATGCCTACGTATCTCGTCTGGAACGAGAATCAGAGCTACCGTAGTTCGGCTCACGCATGTCAAACAAAACAAACACACAAGCAGGCAACCATGGAACCCGAACGCCAATCGCTGGACTTACATCGGCTTCCGAACCAAACAAACCCACACTGGAAACCAGATGCCACTTGATGGACTTATACCGGACTCCAAGCACACAACAAGAGGATACGGAATGCCAATTGTTGGGCTTACATCCATCTCCTACACACACAAGAAGAAACAAACAACAAGTTACTAAGGAGTCGGGAACTCGAGCCTAGCAACTGACAAGCAAACACACACAAAAGAAAAAGGGTGAACACACAGACTAACAGGGAGTCGGGAACTCGAGCCTGATAGCTGTCAAACACAACACACTCAAAAAAAGAAAGGGGTGCCCGGAGAGATCTCGTGCGACCTCCTGCCTACGTATCTCATCTGGTATGAGGATCAGGGCGACGTAGTTCCCCTGAACAGGGGAGAAAGACTAGCCTAACCAGATACAAAGGGAGACACAACTAGGGAGACTGTGACTCGAGCCTAGATGTTATCATGCATATCATCCCTAAGTTAAGGTTGCTATCTAACTTGCACAAGCAGCAAGCTAATCCTAAACAAGCAAAGCAAAGCATGCAAGCATAATCAAAACAAAGCAAACATTTACAATTAGCACACACTATATACAGGCAAAGTGGGCTCACACAAGGGTTAGGCTGCAAAAGCAAACCAACTGTATCAGGTGATGTTAACTCTTAACCCTAACATTGAGAGTTAGGGTGAAGCAGATGAAATAGGAAGTGAGGGGTGTGCCTCACAGCTCTTATCCCTGGCCTGGGAGAGCTTAAGACAATGAAGTGTGGGTTCAGAAAGTGGGAACCCTTCTACACTTATGACACTGACTTCACTGTACAACTGTACAAGGATCTTGGGTTAATATCCACAATGCATCAACACAAGTTGTGTGAGCAAAGGGATGACTCGACTGAATAGCAGGAGATGGATTGCACATCTCTTGTATCTGCCAATTGCCTTAACAAAGGTCTTTTCCTGCTTGGGGACAAAGATAAACAAGCACAAGCATTGCCTCTTAAGGAGGACTTCAGACAGGTGCCTGGCCAAGTAACAGGCCAGGTCTTCCAGACTACATGGAGTTAGTGATGCTATACCTCAATTGGTTAAGCAACCAAGCAGCAGCAAAGCAAGTTCAAAATGAACTATAGCAACTAAGGTACCTGAAATCAATCTAACATAATCAGTACACAGCTCAAACAGTCAAACAGACAAACTAAAAGTCAACAGTTAACTGTACACAAGCAATGCATCAAGCAAAGCATAAGCCAATGCTCAACACAAATGACTTAGAAGCCACCTACAAAACAAACTTAATGTTAATCAACATCAATCAAATGATCAACTCAAGCCAAGTGAATTAATTCCTCCATGCCATATGCCTTTTGTCCTGAAAACACAACTCAAACATTAAGCACTAACCACTAGGACATGGCCTAGGGTCAAAATGAGAGCAATAAACCAAAACAAAACATGAAAATTATCAAAAATCAAGATCAATCAAATGAGAATCAAATCCAAGTGGTCTCATATTCATATCATCAACCAATATCATTTCATGAAGCATAGAAGGCAAAACATGCAATTTAGAACCTCATAGAACCAAACAGAAAGATCCAATTCGAATGAACTCACAAACAATTCAATAAATTCCCAAAAAATTCATGGCTAAACAGCATTCATAACATTATCTACACACCAAATTTCAGGCCATTTGGACAAAGGGAAGCAAGTCAAATAAAATCCCTAAGTCAAGGTATGCATATACAAGTCCATACAAGGCCCCAAATCATGCATCAACTTCAAGCAAGCACAAAACAGAGTAGGAACATGATAAATGCACCAAACCAAAGCCATGGTAAACTTCAATATGTCTAGAATCACTCCACAAAATTTCAAGTCCATACAATACATATCAAGAATTTCACAAATCATTTAAGATCATGACTCACAAAAGGTCCACAATTGGTCAAACAGAAAGGAAATTCTCAAACAAATTGGAAATGCATAAAAAAATTCCAGGAAAATTCAAAAGCAAACTTAACATCCATAAGAATCAACATGCAAAAATTCAGATCAATTCAATTTCACTAGGCATGGCAAATAAAATCAGGAAGTTAGACAAGAAATGGTGTGACACAAATTGTCACACCTAGATTCAACAGTTCATATCTCATAAACCAGGAAAGAAAAAATCACAAACTCTACACCAAAATGTTCATTGAGATGTCTATTTTACACATGCAAAATTTCAAGATTTTTGGATTAAGCATCCTCATTTCACAATCAAAACATCAAGCAAGGTGCATGAAAGAACACATGTGAACAAACCCTAGGCCATTCAAAAAATCACACGTGCACAATTTTTGTAAAAATATTCACAAAATTCTAGAGATTTTAAGGATCACAATGGAAAAAACTTCATGTAATTTGGACAAGTAATCAAGAAGTTATGAATTATTGAATGAGGAAAAAAATAAAAAATGGCATGGAAAGGCTTGTATAATCATGTGAACATATGAGAAAAAAATGCAAAGCCAATTCATGGAATGTCATAGCAAGGAATCGAAGGGAGGCTACTTTCAAATTGTAGCGCACGCTACAGTGTGACTAACACCAACAGCATGCAAGCAAGCGCTTAATTGGATCAAACAAGATTTCTGGAAAAAATTTCAAACATTCATCACGTGTTCTTCATCCAAACCCAGCTCATGAACAAATGTTCACCAAAATCAACAAAACGCATATCACTAGAAAGGTCTTCTAACGTACATCACGAATCCAGTAATAATTTCATCTAATTCTACTCATGCTCAAAGAATCGATCAAAGGAAGTTTCACATGTCAACATTCAAATCATCATAACTTCCTTGTTTCTCAACCAAATTCAGTGGTTCAACTTGCAGAATTACCTCCTAAGCAAGATCTATCTAAAGCATATATCAATTGCATGAATTATCAAAATCGAAAACTCACCTTCAAGAATTGGCAGAAGTTGATTCGCGTGTTTCAGGCCATGGAAGTGCAAAACAGAAGTTCTGTGATGATGTGGAAGATGAATGAATGCATGGCTTTAGCTCAACAGTGCTTGAACACGATGAAATCTCCATTTGCCATTGTTGAACACTCTTGTAACAGTCCACGATCCTTCAAGATTTCTCCAAGATTTTGCTTCAATCCACTTCCAATATGCATGTAGATGATGAATTGATCGAAGGCAAGGCAAAAAGAATGAAGAAAATTGATGAAGAAAGTTGAGAGAAAAATGAAAAAGTTTTGGATCTAGATCTAGAATTCACAATTCTGTTATGGTTAATCAGAAAACAGTTATGATTATGGTTTTATATGTGATGCTAATGAAGTTGCTAATCATGATTAGCAAAAATGGAAAGGTTTAAGCCAAATCAAGTTTTATGCTAAATGGCAAATTGACCAATCCACCCTCACATGTGAAAATCAATGTAACAGTGCAATTTCTGGTTTGGAGCAAGTTTAAAATGATGTTTAGAGGCCAAGGCAAGTGGAATTATGTGAAAACAATGCATATTTCTCAAAATCACCTTTTTCCCTCCACTTTTCAAATTAAGTCCACTTGAAAAATGCACTTTTTGTGTGATTAGTTTTAATGAAATGTGATGCATGAATTGAATATAGGAGATCAAAAGAAATTTGCTCCAAAAAGTCCCACTTCATTTGGCCATTTGGTGTAAAAGTTATCCAACTTTGAAATTCAACTTTTTTGGACAATGATTTGATCATAACTTGCCAACCACAAATGAGAAATTCATGTTCTTGGACTTTTTGGAAAGGTGAGAGCAAGATATACAACTTTCATGTTGGACAAAAGTTCATTTGAAGCATTTTTGGACATGTAATTCTAAGGAGAAAACCTTTCCATTTTTGGCAATTTTGAATTACAAGTCACTTTCTATTTTTGGAAAGTTCTCATCTGACTTTATTTTCTTCATTCTTGATGTTTGAAATGTCAAATGAAACTCGTTTGAACATGAATGAAGTGTCTCTAACCCTCTCCCACCTCCAAATCCATCAGTTGACCTATGGTTGACTTTTATTGACTGATAGATGACTTTGCTGTGCACTGATGAACTTGAGCTTCAAACTCCTGATGAAATGGCTCAAACACGAAACCCTAGCTTCCATAAGCTCAATATAACCATATGATGATCCCCATATCAATGAAGACCTCCTCTCCTTGACAAGCCCTGATTGGCCCAATGCAGATGATTAGGGTTGACCAAAGGTCAAAACCCTAATCTCAAGGCATCTGATCAATTATAATGAACCTCTTGGTGATGACAAAAACATGACGATGATGATGTACCATTTCAACCAAGATGATGATCAATCTCCTTAAGGAACCATGAAACCCTAATTTGAAGCACCAACCCTCAGATGATTAGTGATCAGTTCAATGAAACCCTCAGCTTGAATCTCAACCTCTTTATCTTCTGATCAAGACCTAGGAGGATGACTTGCTTGTTGTGGCCATATGATGTGCAAATATGCAATGCCTAATAACCTAAAAAAGAAATGCAACATGCTAAGCTAGTCCCAAGAGAGGAGGGCAAATTTTGAGGTGTTACAGCTGCCCCTATTCAATCCACTGTGAACCTGTCGATATGAATAGCCTCGGCTTTCAGATGATCAGGGTGAAGAGATTGAATACCAAGAACAGACGAACAATTTTCACTCTGATGGGAAATAATTAACAATGCCTGTCAGAATCGGCAAAGAAGTAATCTTGAAAGAAGACTCCGTCTGGTACGGAGAAAGTCGGCCTGAATACCGAAACAGAAACGTCGACCTGTATACCAAAATAAATGGTAACGCAGGGATAACCATGGCCTGAACACCACACATCCGCTGGGGATTATCACCTCTTTTAATGCTTTTTTTGAACCCCGAAATTTTCTCTTTTTTCGTTTTCTTGAACCCCGAAATTTCATTTTCTTGCATATGATCCCGGATCACCGTGGTTGAACCCCGACAACTTCATAGTAGCCTTGTTTTCCAAATAATGAACCCCATTCTCCATTTGAACCCCAGTCGCCTGACGATAGCTCGCGATCGCCATTGTGAACCCCGTTCTCCAGAAAACACCCCGTGTCTCCTTTTCTCCATTTGAACCCCGCTCTCCAGAAAATGCCTCAACATTTCCCTTTCTCCATTTGAACCCCGTTCTCCGCTTTCTTGTGATAATTCCGCTGGCAACGTCGGAAATAACACCAGAACACCACTCTGATGGCGACATATCAGAGGGTACACCTTCACAAAAGGAAGGTAACATGTGCATCCCTTCCTCAGAAGACACCCATAACGACCTCCATTGGCCTCGGCCAAAGTCTAAGGTGACACATGAACAGAAGATAATCCTGAGGACCTCATCCCGGATATAATCTTCAACTCCAATCTCCATTTGGACCCTGCTCTCCAGAAAATGCCTCAACACTTCCTTTTCTCCAATTGAACCCCGATCTCCAGAAAATGCCGCAACACTTCCTTTTCTCCGATTGAAATGCCTGTTCGCGCTGATCGCATAACGTCCTTTGATTTTATTTCCATCTCCGTCCGACGGAAAAATTTCCTCCAGTATCGCACTACTGGGGAACATTGCTGATCTGACGTCATGATGCTAAACTCCTCAGAGTAACACCTTCAACCAGACACTGACTAATGACTGGGAAGAAACTCGACGTTTACTGGACATCGAACAATGATGTTTACTGACACCAAAGAAAACTCGACCAGACATATACTGATGACTGGGAGGAAACTCGACGTTTACTGGATATCGAACAATGATGTTTACTGACACCAAAGAAAACTCGACCAGACATTTACTGATGACTGGGAGGAAACTCGACGTTTACTGGACATCGAACAATGATGTTTACTTGACATCGAACAATGATGTTTACTGACACCAAAGAAAACTCGACCAGACACTTACTGATGACTGGGAGGAAACTCGACGTTTACTGGACATTGAACAATGATGTTTACTTGACATCGAACAATGATGTTTACTGACACCAAAGAAAACTCGACCAGACACTTACTGATGACTAGGAGGGAACTCGATGTTTACTGGACATCGAACAATGATGTTTACTGACACCAAAGAAAACTGACATTACGAGGATCGACACGACACTTACTAGTATCGTAGGAACGACATCCACACTTGTCCAAAACCAGGCAGACGCTTGCCGAGGATTAACTGGGAAATACCGTTGCTCCAAAATCACGATGCTGAACTCCTCAGAGTAACACATTCCAACTTCCATCTCGCACGATAGAAATCTTCCTCCAGTATCGCACTACTGGGGAATACCATTGACCCAACGTCACAATGCTGAACTCCTCGGAGTATCATCTTCACTGACCGGCAAAACCCATTCTCGGATGGTAACCACGGCTCAAGTCGCGCTGATCGCGATCTTCATTTCCATCTCTGTCCGGCGGAAAAGTTTCCTCCAGTATCGTACTACTGGGGAACATTGCTGATCTGACATCATGATGCTAAACTCCTCAGAGTAACACCTTCACTGACCGGCAAAACCCATTCTTGGATGGTAACCACGGCTTGGGGTTAACTTATGCTTGCAATGCTGATGTTGATCTTCCAACCAGCGAAACCACCTCTCAAACGGTAACCACAGCTTGAGTAACACCTTCACCCACTGACGAAACATAAATCTCAAACGCCGACCTCGGCTTGAGACTAGCTGATGCTTGCAATAATGATGCATGATATTTTTTCCAGCGTAATGCTCCATAATTATGGAAATGCTACGCAATTTATTATGCAATACGCTATGATCTCCTAAATGATGAATGCATAAAAAGTATCCCCCTCAAGGGACTCATCTGGGGAGCTCGAGGCACTCTGCTGAGGAACTCGCCAACACTCCAATCTCCACCCTGCTGGGGAATAACACTGCTGCTGGGAAAAGGCAACCCTTGCTGAGGAATAAACCTCCACTGAACCCGATCCGCTTGGGGACATCGCTGGTGAAAGATCCACTAACGCGCTCTGTGGGGAAACAACGGTCTTTGACTTGCTGGGGATATAAATCCCGACTCTGCTTGAGGGACCCACCACCCACAGATACCTCCGCTGGGAAATAGCAACCTTCAGGCCTGGCGACCGGGGAAGCATTGATCTAAAACCTGCTGGGGATAACCATCCTGACCCTGCTAGGGAAGCCATAGTCCTTGGATCTGCTGGGGAATTAGTCCTCACAACTCTGCTTGGGGAGATGAGGAAATTTCGGTACCAAACACCCGTCGATTCGTCGACCCATTGGTACTCATCATCCAAATCCACTGTCAGCTTTCTAATTTTGAGAACTCCCAGACTCATCTGGACTTTTCTGATTCATCACCTTGTATTCCCAATCGCTCCGCACTCGACGGAGAGCGAACTCCTGGGACTTATACAGACTTTTCAATCTTCAGACTTTGAAGAGTCTTCTTGATTAATATCCAGGATCGTCGTACGTCCTTCGTCGCCCTTTTCACCATGCTTCTATTCAGTCGTCCCTGATCAGACTCCACGGGGATTGTTTCGTCAAAAGCTTCCACATCACAACCTGCAAGTGAGTGAAAATATCTAACAGTACCTGCAAAAGAGATCGTTAGATAAAATTGTGCCCCAGGCGTGTCAAGATTTCAACACTTGAGTCACTCAACCTTTCGAATAAGATTTCAAATTCTCAATCTTATAAGCATGCATTGGAAGGGACCTGTATGTCTTAAAATGCAAAGATTCTTTATCAAAAATAATTGGATGTTTTTGCAATCAAAGCGGTAATGAAAAACAAAAACAAAATTATTTGACTGAATAAGCATTCTAAAAAAGTGTGGCTCAAATGAGCAATACAAAGGAAGCAATTCCTGAAAAGAGGTAATTGCGTACAAAAGGAAAAATCTATCCTAATGGCAATGTGAAACCCGTGATCTCATTGAGTTCCAACTCGGTTACACCCCATATGTCCTCAGACTCTCCGTGCTTTCCGCCTTCTGAACAAGACGCTTCTGATTGATCCCTACCGGGTATTATCCATGATGCTTTAACCAAAGCGCAAACGATCATGCCAGACGCAGTTGTTCGTTTCAATCCCTCTTTTGCCTGGACCGCCCTTTCGGGTTTTCAGTCCACCGGGATACCCTTTTTTGCCCAAGTCGCCTTTTCAGGTTTTCGACTTGCCGGGTGTACAATTTTTTCATTTTATCCCTAATTTTTGCCCGAACCTTTTCTTTCTGTTTTTTTGGTTCGCCGGGATGCCCATTTTTGCGTGGACTATTTTATTCTTTTCGTCCAGCGGGTCTCTTATACGAAGTATTTTTTAACTACGTCCGCATTCACAGGGGATGGAAAGTCCTCGCCATCCATGGTCGTCAGCAACAAGGCTCCACCAGAGAAAACCTTCTTGACCACGAATGGACCTTCATAATCGGGTGTCCATTTGCCCCTACGATCGTTTTGGGGAGGAAGGATCCTTTTCAGCACCATATCACCTACGTGATACACACGAGGTCACACCTTTCTGTCAAAAGCACGCTTCATCCGTTGTTGGTATAGCTGCCCATGACAAATGGCCGCCAACCTCTTTTCCTCAATCAGGCTTAACTCTTCATACCGGGTCCTTACCCATTCAGCCTCTTGCAATTTC
Organism: Lathyrus oleraceus; assembly: GCF_024323335.1. Taxonomy (NCBI): domain Eukaryota; kingdom Viridiplantae; phylum Streptophyta; class Magnoliopsida; order Fabales; family Fabaceae; genus Lathyrus; species Lathyrus oleraceus. Next base: position 181,919,224 of record NC_066582.1, on the reverse strand, counting down.
ACGTCCATCAGGACTCTCAAAGAGGGAATTTGAACCTCAACTGGTAGCACAGCTTCCATTCCATATACCAGTGAGAAAGGCGTTGCCCCAGTAGGCGCACCGAGGTTCGATACCCAGGATACCAGCTTCATACTTAATCACACCGTCGGTGCATTCAAATGCTAGTCAGGCAGCACAAGGAATGTGGGATCTCTTCGGCGCAACCAGAACGGCACCAACTCCGCTTCCATTCATGTTAATGGCCCCATCAGACATCAGAATCCGTTCGGATTCAGGGTCAGGCCCCTCCTCCGGGATCGGTTCCTCACAATCTTTCGATTTGAGCATCTCGAGATGTCCTCATCAGGGAACTCAAACTTCCTCGGTTGATAATCCTCCACGGGTTGCTGGGCGAGGTAATCAGACAATACACTCCCCTCGATTGCTTCCTGGGAGGTATACTGAATATCGTATTCAATCAACATCATTTTCCCTCTTGCAACCCGTCCGGTCATTGCTGGCTCTTCAAATATGTACTTGATCAGATCCATCTTGAAATCCACAAAGTGGTATGAACCAGCATATACTGTCTCAGTCGGCGAGCAGCCTATGCCAAAGTACATCAAGTTTTCTCGAACAGTGAATGTATTGTTTCATAGTTGATAAACTTTTTGCTAAGGTAAATTGCATGCTCTTTTCGACAAGACTTGTCATGCTGACACAATACGCACCTCATAGACCCCTCGATGGCCGTCAAGTACCAGATTACAATTGCTCCTTTCACAGGAGGTATCAGAATCAGAGGCTCCTGCAACTCATTCTTTTATTTCTCAATGCCCCTTGGCACTCATTATTTCACCTGACAGTTTGATATTTTTTCAACAGCTTGAATATAGGTTCACACGTGGATGTTAGAGGAGATGTGAACCAATACATGTAGTTCAATCTACCTAATAGACCACGAACCTCTTTTTCTGTTCTCGGTTCAGGCACTTCTTGTTTTTTTTTTAAAGCAGGATCAACCTCGATTCCTCTCTTACTTACAATAAACCCCCAGCAGCTTACCGACCCGCACTCTGATAGTGCACTTATTTGAATTCAACCTCAGTTTGAATTGTCTCAACTGGTCCACTCAGCTTGGCCAGATCTACCAGATGCCTCTTCTGTTTGGGACTTTGCTAACATGTCATCAACATAGCATTCAATTTCATGATGAATCATATCATGAAACAAAGTCACTAGGACTCTCTGATAAGTAGCACCGGTGTTCTTGAGACCGAATGGCATCACCTTCGCTCTAGACACTCGCCTCCAGGCGGAACCAACTTTCACTTCCTTTCCGACCTCGTCGGTACCCAGATTAACGACCTCAACTCGCTCTTCATACGGCTGAATCACCTTCTCCTCTTGTTTCGACAACCTGGCTAATCTTCCAGCAGATCACAATCTTCTTCGCCTTCTTCTTCGGCATGATAGATCGAATTGTCGAAGTCATACAGAGGTGTAACCGAATTGTTATCAATGAGATCCGGAGAATTATTTTTCGAAGTCGGAACGAGACAAATCAAATAAGGGAAAAAAGTGAAAACAAACATTGCCATTTTTATTTGTTTTTAAACTGTAAAAATAAATGAAAAACAGGGAACACCGCTTTTAATTGAAAAACATCCATTTATTGATGATGCAAAATGTTGCAAAATGAAACATGAGGTGGCCCTTACAATGAACCATTACGTTTCGGGCAAAACGTAAGGCTTTCATGCAGATAAAATTGAAACAGAAATTATTCTTCAGGATGAGTGACAGTGATGATCTTTTTAGGCCTTCCAGTTCTGGATCTCCATCCCTGGTACGCACGGTTTTATCCAACCATTAAACTCGCAGTCACTGTTAGTCCTCTCACCTACCGCACAGGCGTGATCTGAATCTTCAGCAATTGCACTCACCATCGCTTGACCATGCGCCGACATGGGATTAGCATTAACATTCGGCGACGGTGCAAAATTGATGGCCTTGGAGTCTACCAGATCCTGGACAACATGCTTAAAAGCTCTACAACCCTCAATGTTATGCCCTGGTGTACCAGAATGGAATTCACACTGGGCGTTCTCATCATAATTAGGAGGCCTCTGATCTGATCTTAACGGAACCGTCGTCCTTGGTTGAACCAACCCAAGATCCATCAACTTCTTGAACAGAACAGCATATGTCACGGGCGGCTTATCGAACTGACGATCAATCCCTTTTCCCCTCACTTGGTACCCGGCTCTCTGTTGAGGTGGCTGATGTTGCTGTCGTACTGACTGATTACCAGCAGGGGTGGTTACCGCAGCAGTGTGCTAGTAGTAACGATCCCTACCGTGTCCCCTTTGGGCATACACAGCACTCGATTCACCCTCATTCTTCCTTTGGCCATTTCCGAAGGGCTTCTTCGATCCTGATGACGAAGCATTACCACCTTGGATCTTCCCCATTCTCAGCCAACTTTCAATTCTCTCCCCAGCCACCACAATGTCTGCAAAGTTGGTAACCGGGCAACCCACCATCCTTTCAGCAAAGGTCCCCTGCAGGGTACCCATGAACAGATCAGACATCTCCCGATCCACCAGCGGAGGTTGAACTCTGGCAGCCAACTCCCTCCATCTCTGTGCGTATTCTTTAAACCCTTCATTAGGCTTCTGAGACATACCCTGCAGCTGGGTACGGCTAGGAGCCATGTCAGCATTGAACTGGTACTGTTTAAAGAAGGCATCGCCAAGATCCTGCCAGCTCTTGATGTCAGAAGATTTCAACTTGGTGTACCACTCCAAGGATCCTCCAGACAGGCTGTCCTGGAAGAAGTACATCCACAGCTTCTGATCCATCGTGTATGCAGAAATCTTGCGGACGAAAGCTTGAAGATGAGTTTCCGGGCAGGAACTCCCATTGTATTTATCAAAAGTGGGCGCTTTAAACTTCTGTGGGATCACAATCCCCTCAACTAGCCCCATATTTGAGATATTCACAACCCCGGGAGTGGCATAGCTCTCCAAAGCTCTAATCTTTTCAGCCAGCAACTGAATCTCTTTGTTCGGCGGTTGGGCACCGTACTGCCCAAACGGCTCATTGTGCATAGAGAACTGATCAGCCTCTCGGTCTTCCTCTCTGTCATCATCGACCCCAAAGAATGGCGGGAATAAACTGTCTTTCATATTCTGACCCATCAGACCAGGTTGACCACCAGTGGCAGCACCAAAACCACTAGCATTGTTCACTACGCCCACAGTCGTTCTCTTTCCGCCATCCCTTGAACCACCAAGCCCCTGGTTGGAGACACCATCTAGGTTAACACCATTGTTAGCAGCTGAAGCCCGCTCGAGCTTCTCAACTTTGTCAGCCAATGCTTTCTGACCAACTGCAAAACCTTGCATGATGTTGATCAGTTCGTTCATCTTATCTTTCAGCTCGAGAACATCTGCACTTGGTAGATCCATCAGTCTGGGAGTGTTGCGCCTGGTGAAGTATCGGTGCGGGCGTGTTGTGTGCAAGGGTATAACTCTGCGCGCTCGAGCAATGATTCCTGAAACAATCAAGCACGTTAAGACCCGACACCTGCAAAATAGCAAACAGGTTAATATGCATGAATGCAACGTCTATCCATACGAGGAAGCTTCTGTCTTTCGATCCTGGTTTCATCGAGACAGATAAAAAATTCAACAATAATATTCCGACATCAGGATGTCTCTCAACCAGAATCTCAATCGAGAATGTACCCTGAGTATGGATGGACGTGAGTTAGATGCCGATGAATGCAAAATATGGATGATCCTGATGCATGAATGCAATGCACTGTGCCATCCTCCAAGTCATCTGAACATCCATTGCACTGAAGCCCAATCTCTGAACTGATCACTATCATCTGAGGTACTGATTAACCATAAATCCGACTCGGGGTTCCGAAATAAACGGAACTGAAAGGTACATCACCATCATCATCAAACAATCTCTGAGCAGATAACCACAACAATCTCTGAATCGGCCCGGGGAATCCTAAAATAAACGGATCCCCACTGATAAATAACACGGACAACACTTCGGCGTTTCAGAAATAAATCCATAAATCCGACTTATAAATAGGACTCTGATCAACGGAACCATTAATCACCATCAAAGTCACCATTTGAACAAGCATCTGTAAGAATCAACCATCCCCTCACAGGTAAATTCTAATCAGGTTATCCTAAGGCGGACAATAGTCTCGATAATCGGGAAAAGATACTCAATGGGTTTGCCCTTTCGGGTGTGCCATTGTAGCTCTCCTGAGATCGTCTAAACCAAAGATCCGGGAAAGATCGGTCACCGAAGTCAATAGTTCAGATGAAGTGACACAACCAAAGTGGATACTCCATAAAGGAAGGGCACTATCAAATGAACCTCGTTCGGCTTGTGGTACATCACGTTGCCAAACACATGTTGACCTAACATGAAGGAGGCAACATGAGACCACACTAATCCTAGGTGTGTACTCGGGCCTGGGTTTTAGCCCCACTCAGAACACCCACCCCAAAACAGTGGAACCACCTGTACAGAGGACAGCAACATGATAGTATGATGCATGCAAATATTTATGCAAATATATACACAACAGAATAATAAATGCAATAAATAAAGCAACACAAGCAACCTAAACTATCCTAGCACGCTAGGAGAGACTCGCTTAGGGAAGATGGACCAGCAATAGGTCAACTTCTAGTCCCCAGAAGAGTCGCCAGCTGTCGCATCCGCGAAAAACAACCGGCGGGCTAAACCAAAACAACACAGAGCCGCCACCGTGCGTTATTTATCCCAAAAGAGGGAAAGGAAACGCTCGAAGTAAACCTGGAAAAGACATGGTCTCGCGACCAAAGAAAATGGGATCGGGAGTCGGTTATGCGAAGGGAAGGTATTAGCACCCCTACGCATCTGTCGTACTCGACGGGATCCACACTCAAAAGATAGAAAAAGGTTGCTAAAACAAACATCACACACACACACTGAAGACAACACAGGTGGGATAAGAGGGAAAGGGCTCGCTAGGATATCGCATCCTATGCCTACGTATCTCGTCTGGAACGAGAATCAGAGCTACCGTAGTTCGGCTCACGCACGTCAAACAAAACAAACACACAAGCAGGCAACCATGGAACCCGAACGCCAATCGCTGGACTTACATCGGCTTCCGAACCAAACAAACCCACACTGGAAACCAGATGCCACTTGATGGACTTATACCGGACTCCAAGCACACAACAAGAGGATACGGAATGCCAATTGCTGGGCTTACATCCATCTCCTACACACACAAGAAGAAACAAACAACAAGTTACTAAGGAGTCGGGAACTCGAGCCTAGCAACTGTCAAGCAAACACACACAAAAGAAAAAGGGTGAACACACAGACTAACAGGGAGTCGGGAACTCGAGCCTGATAGCTGTCAAACACAACACACTCAAAAAAAGAAAGGGGTGCCCGGAGAGATCTCGTGCGACCTCCTGCCTACGTACCTCATCTGGTATGAGGATCAGGGCGACGTAGTTCCCCTGAACAGGGGAGAAAGACTAGCCTAACCAGATACAAAGGGAGACACAACTAGGGAGACTATGACTCGAGCCTAGATGTTATCATGCATATCATCCCTAAGTTAAGGTTGCAATCTAACTTGCACAGGCAGCAAGCTAATCCTAAACAGGGAAAGCAAAGCATGCAAGCATAATCAAAACAAAGCAAACATTTACAATTAACACACACTATATACAGACAAAGTGGGCTCACACAAGGGTTAGGCTGCAAAAGCAAACCAAATGTATCAGGTGATGTTAGCTCTTAACCCTAACATTGAGAGTTAGGGTGAAGCAGATGAAATAGGAAGTGAGGGGTGTGCCTCACAGCTCTTATCCCTGGCCTGGGAAAGCTTAAGACAATGAAGTGTGGGTTCAGAAAGTGGGAACCCTTCTACACTTATGACACTGACTCAACTGTACAACTGTACAAGGATCTTGGGTTAATATCCACAATGCATCAACACAAGTTGTGTGAGCAAAGGGATGACTCGACTGAATAGCAGGAGATGGATTGCACATCTCTTGTATCTGCCAATTGCCTTAACAAAGGTCTTTTCCTGCTTGGGGACAAAGATAAACAAGCACAAGCATTGCCTCTTAAGGAGGACTTCAGACAGGTGCCTGGCCAAGTAACAGGCCAGGTCTTCTAGACTACATGGAGTTAGTGATGCTATACCTCAATTGGTTAAGCAACCAAGCAGCAGCAAAGCAAGTTCAAAATGAACTATAGCAACTAAGGTACCTGCAATCAATCTAACATAATCAGTACACAGCTCAAACAGTCAAACAGACAAACTAAAAGTCAACAGTTAACTGTACACAAGCAATGCATCAAGCAAAGCATAAGCCAATGCTCAACACAAATGACTTAGAAGCCACCTACAAAACAAAATTAATGTTAATCAACATCAATCAAATGATCAACTCAAGCCAAGTGAATTAATTCCTCCATGCCATATGCCTTTTGTCCTGAAAACACAACTCAAACATTAAGCACTAACCACTAGGACATGGCCTAGGGTCAAAATGAGAGCAATAAACCAAAACAGAACATGAAAATCATCAAAAATCAAGATCAATCAAATGAGAATCAAATCCAAGTGGTCTCATATTCATATCATCAACCAATATCATTTCATGAAGCATAGAAGGCAAAGCATGCAATTTAGAACCTCATAGGACCAAACAGAAAGATCCAATTCGAATGAACTCACAAACAATTCAATAAATTCCCAAAAAATTCATGGCTAAACAGCATTCATAACATTATCTACACACCAAATTTCAGGCCATTTGGACAAAGGGAAGCAAGTCAAATAAAATCCCTAAGTCAAGGTATGCATATACAAGTCCATACAAGGCACCAAATCATGCATCAACTTCAAGCAAGCACAAAACAGAGTAGGAACATGATAAATGCACCAAACCAAAGCCATGGTAAACTTCAATATGTCTAGAATCACTCCACAAAATTTCTAGTCCATCCAATACATATCAAGAATTTCACAAATCATTTAAGATCATGACTCACAAAAGGTCCACAATTGGTCAAACAGAAAGGAAATTCTAAAACAAATTGGAAATGCATTCAAAATTCCAGGAAAATTCAAAAGCAAACTTAACATCCATAAGAATCAACATACAAAAATTCAGATCAATTCAAGTTCACTAGGCATGGAAAATAAAATCAGGAAGTTAGATAAGAAATGGTGTGACACAAATTGTCACACCTAGATTCAACAGTTCATATCTCACAAACCAGGAAAGCAAAAATCACAAACTCTAACCAAAATGTTCATTGAGATGTCTATTTTACACATGCAAAATTTCAAGATTTTTGGATTAAGCATCCTCATTGCACAATCAAAACATCAAGCAAGGTGCATGAAAGAACACATGTGAACAAACCCTAGGCCATTCCAAAAATCACACGTGCACAATTTTTGTAAAAATATTCACAAAATTCTAGAGATTTTAAGGATCACAATGGAAAAAACCTCATGTAATTTGGACAAGTAATCAAGAAGTGATGAATTATTGAATGAGGAAAAAAATAAAAAATGGCATGGAAAGGCTTGTATAATCATGTGAACATATGAGAAAAAAATGCAAAGCCAATTCATGGAATGTCATAGCAAGGAATCGAAGGGAGGCTACTTTCAAATTGTAGCGCGCGCTACAGTGTGACTAACACCAACAGCATGCAAGCAAGCGCTTAATTGGATCAAACAAGATTTCTGGAAATTTTTTCAAACATTCATCACGTGTTCTTCATCCAAACCCAGCTCATGAACAAATGTTCACCAAAATCAACAAAACGCATATCACTAGAAAGGTCTTCTAACGTACATCACGAATCCAGCAATAATTTCATCTAATTCTACTCATGCTCAAAGAATCGATCAAAGGAAGTTTCACATGTCAACATTCAAATCATCATAACTTCCTTGTTTCTAAACCAAATTCAGTGGTTCAACTTGTAGAATTACCTCCTAAGCAAGATCTATCTAAAGCATATATCAATTGCATGAATTATCAAAATCGAAAACTCACCTTCAAGAATTGGCAGAAGTTGATTCGCGTGTTTCAGGCCATGGAAGTGCAAAACAGAAGTTCTGTGATGATGTGGAAGATGAATGAATGCAAGGCTTTAGCTCAACAGTGCTTGAACACGATGAAATCTCCATTTGCCATTGTTGAACACTCTTGTAACAGTCCACGATTCTTCAAGATTTCTCCAAGATTTTGCTTCAATCCACTTCCAATATGCATGTAGATGATGAATTGATCGAAGGCAAGGCAAAAAGAATAAAGAAAATTGATGAAGAAAGTTGAGAGAAAAATGAAAAAGTTTTGGATCTAGATCTAGAATTCACAATTCTGTTATGGTTAATCAGAAAGCAGTTATGATTATGGCTTTATATGTGATGCTAATGAAGTTGCTAATCATGATTAGCAAAAATGCAAAGGTTTAAGCCAAATCAAGTTTTATGCTAAATGGCAAATTGACCAATCCACCATCACATGTGAAAATCAATGTAACAGTGCAATTTCTGGTTTGGAGCAAGTTTAAAATGATGTTTAGAGGCCAAGGCAAGTGGAATTATGTGAAAACAATGCATATTTCTCAAAATCACCTTTTTCCCTCCACTTTTCAAATTAAGTCCACTTGAAAAATGCACTTTTTGTGTGATTAGTTTTAATGAAATGTGATGCATGAATTTAATAGAGGAGATCAAAAGAAATTTGCTCCAAAAAGTCCCACTTCATTTGGCCATTTGGTGTAAAAGTTATCCAACTTTGAAATTCAACTTTTTTGGACAATGATTTGATCATAACTTGCCAACCACAAATGAGAAATTCATGTTCTTGGACTTTTTGGAAAGGTGAGAGCAAGATCTACAACTTTCATGTTGGACACAATTTCATTTGAAGCATTTTTGGACATGTAATTCTAAGGAGAAAACCTTTCCATTTTTGGCAATTTTGAATTACAAGTCACTTTCTATTTTTGGAAAATTTTCATCTGACTTTATTTTCTTCATTCTTGATGTTTGAAATGTCAAATGAAACTTGTTTGAACATGAATGAAGTGTCTCTAACCCTCTCCCACCTCCAAATCTATCAGTTGACCTGTGGTTGACTTTTGTTGTCTGATAGATGACTTGGCTGTGCACTGATGAACTTGAGCTTCAAACTCCTGATGAAATGGCTCAAACACGAAACCCTAGATTCCATAAGCTCAATATAATCATATGATGATCCCCATATCAATGAAGACCTCCTCTCCTTGACAAGCCCTGATTGGCCCAATGCAGATGATTAGGGTTGACCAAAGGTCAAAACCCTAATCTCAAGGCATCTGATCAATTATAATGAACCTCTTGGTGATGACAAAACCATGATGATGATGATGTACCATTTCAACCAAGATGATGGTCAATATCCTTAAGGAACCATGAAACCCTAATTTGAAGCACCAACCCTCAGATGATTAGTGATCAGTTCAATGAAACCCTCAGCTTGAATCTCAACCTCTTTATCTTCTGATCAAGACCTAGGAGGATGACTTGCTTGTTGTGGCCATATGATGTGCAAATATGCAATGCCTAATAACCCAAAAATGAAATGCAACATGCTAAGCTAGTCCCAAGAGAGGAGGGCAAATTTTGAGGTGTTACACTCATATTCCAAAAATATTCTCAAGAGAGACTCTTATGAGTGTAGTATCACGTAACAATCGTATCAAATCTTACACTTGAACGACTTTCGCACTACATCCTAAGAATAGGCCAAGATGGGCTTGGTAAACTAAGGTCCTTGGCTTCTAAGGTCTATATTGGAAAGAGTAATGCCTAACCACAACTTACTTGTGTGACATTATTGATCCCAACATGACCTCCACCAAGTGAATGGACTTGCAAGTCAACTTGCTAAGGAATAACTCCACACAAGTCAACAAGACTACACCATTCTCCTATCCTAAGTGCGCTCTAGTCCAGGTATATAACTCATCTCACCAAGATCACCAAGCACACAAGGAATTAATATCAAGAAAATCAATCATTACATACAATACAGTAATCCCAAATTGCACAAAAAATATGTCACAAAACAATACAATACAACAAATATGAAAAGTAGGCATAACCCACTAGGCAAATGTTCCCCAGCAGAGTCACCACTTTTCTGTAGCGGGGTATTCTTACCATCAGAGATATTGACTAAATCCAAGGTAAACCATACAAGTCGAGTCGCCACCGCACTTCTATTTATCCAAAGGAATGGTTAGAAAGCGAACAAAAACCTAAAAGTTTTAACAAAAAACTAGTAAAAGAGAAACAGAGATCTGGGTAAGGGGGTTGGTTATGTAATGGGAAGGTGTTAGGCACCCAAAACATCCTAGGTACTCCTAGGGATCCCTTTTCATACTTGTTACAAGGTTGTTGTTTTATGAAAGTTTATTTGTGCAAACATGATTGGAGGGATGAGAAAAGAATATACAAGTGTATTTACATTTTATGTTTGGATGGATAAACCCATTGCCTACGTACCATCTTAAAAAGATTAGGATCAAAACCCCGTAGTTCGGGGTAAAAATCTCAAAAAAAAGTTGGTGAATTGATTGGTCCAAAAGCCTTAAGGTCTTTTGTTATAAAAGGGAGAAAACTCAACCAAACCACAAATCCACCATGTGAGGATAGCTTCAACATGCTAGTGAGGGGTTAACCCTATAATAAGCATGGAAGACTCATTGTCCATCACTAAGGATATAGGTGAGTATTACATCTACCACCAAGATAACTCAAACCTAATAGCTAAAGGTTATGAAATATTTGATTAAGAAAGTGGCCATTGGAACCACAAAAAGAAATTTGAATGGGTTATATTTACCAATTAGAAGTATATACAAAATGGTCAAAGTTGACTTGAAGATTCAATTTAAAATACGTGTTATGAAAGGAAAGTTTGAAAAATCAAAAGCCTAAGGCTTAGGTTTCTAATGTTTGTAAAACAATGGTTAAATGTTTGCACAAAAAGTTTTGGCTTGGGTTAGAGTGGAGAGAAGAAGAAGAAAGGCTAGGTCCTAAGTAAAGCAAAAAGGTGAGGGATAAAGAAAATAAACCATAATGGAGTTCCTCTCTTGAGATCATATTGATGATCCAAGTAGCTCCCATCCTTTGGAATAAGCAATCACACAAATAGTAAGCTCGAGCAATCAAACAAGTCTCTTGAGGGATCTTGTATCTTTCATTTTGGATGAACATGGCAATGTTCCTTCAATTAAACTCAAGTGGGAACCCCTAGCACAAGAACACACACATCAAAGAGTTTTATGAAACAAATCAAGAATGGACAAGAGTGAGTTTAGAGGCTTGGCCCATATTCATCATTAAGGTCCTTTTACTCCAATTGCATAGGGAAAATCCTAAGATCTAAGTCCATTTCTCCATTCTTTGCATAGGGAAAGTCCTAGCATCTAAGTCCATTTCTTTGCATTTGGTCCACAACAATCAAAACAAAACATAAGCACAGTAGTATATACACAATTATGTGCTCAAGTGAGCAAAAGGAAAATGGCATTAACATAAACATGTGCTCAAGTGAGCAAAGAGAAATGCAAATGGATAATATGTGCAAGAATAGTAAATTGCATAAAAGTAAAGCGCAAAAAGTAAATGTTAATTGTCAATAGTTAGTGTTAGTAGTTAGTGTGCCGTAAGACAAATTTAGCGCTATGTTAAGGAATCATAATTGGACTTATGTAGAAGTCACAACTATCTGAGGCCGGTCAATAATAATGTAGGCAACAACACAAGTTAGAAGTCTTGATTAGTGAACCAAGTTCCAACAACTTGCCATGCCAAAAAGAAGAAGGGAATTGATCTTGTATTGGTTTAAGTTTTTTTGCATAATTTAGGAAACAACCTATCCTTAATGCAAAGCCATTCACTTGATCAATTGATCAAGATGAATTAGATTTGAATCAAGGAAGATTAAATCCCCCTAATCAATGCTAACTTATCAACCTTCAACTCATGGATAAAAAAAAGAAAATAAGAAGAGGAAGAAGAAGGAGATGGATCGTGGAAAATAAAATGGCAAAAGTACAAATGCATTAAATGAAATAAAATGTACCAATCATCATATGTTGACCAATAACATTGAAAGTCAAAGTCAAACAATCAAAAACAGAAATGAGATGAAGATTGGAAGTCAAGAAATTAACAAAATATTTTTGGCATTTTTTAATATTAAAAATAAACTTGAATTAAAAATAAAAGAAAGGTCAAACTTCAAAATTACTTCAAATCAACCTTGAAAGATCCAAGTAATTTATCTCAAGTTCAACAAGGTCAAACAAAGTTTGACAAAAAATTTCAGCATTTTTAAAAGTCAGAAACTATTTTTAATCAATTAAAAATGAATAAAAATAACCTAATTGAACTAAAATCTCAAATCAATTAAAAAATTGATGAGAATATTTTTCATAGATCCATCATCATTCAAATAGGTTAGGAAAATATTTTTGTATTTTTTGGATATCAAAAACTATTTCAAATGAATTAAAAACAACCAAAAAAGAGAAAATTCACCAAAAGTATCAAATGATGAAATAAAAAATATTAAAAATCAGAAAAAGAGAAACTAGAATTTATTTGGAGACTAATGCAATTGGTCCCATAATTTTTGGATTAAAAATGAGAGAGTTATGAATTTTTGAAATAAAAGGGAATTAAAGAAAATAAAATCAGAAATTAAAAAATGGCAAAAAACGTGAGCCCTTTGATCTGAGCTCATTAGTTGAGCTGGCAGATCCAAGGATCCAGAGGCGCGCGTCCAACATGTTCCACAGTCAATGCAACCACACGTGGTATTTAAATAAGTCCTAAGTTTGGACAGCCAGGATTAGATCTGGAAATAGAAATGGACGGTTACGATTGGATCTGGAGACCAGACGGTGGCCAGCGCCACCGTCTTCTCCGGCTAGCTCTAGTGAGAGCTCAAATTTGCAGAAGAGCAAATGTGCGCCAAAGCACGCGATCCAGGCATCAATCGAAAGAGGAAGTGATGTACATCACTCCTATACCATTCACTTACACTCTAGATTTCTATAAATGAAGAAATCAGAGATGGAAGTATGATGGTGTTCATCATGAACTTCATGTTTTTGCAAAATTGAAAGCACAAATCAAATGCCTCTATTGAGAGGACTTCAGCCAGACGAAGGAACTCAAGAAATAAGCAAGGATCTAAGAGTTTTGAAGAGAAAAAGTTCTGATATCCACCTTTGAAATGCAGGTATGGAGAGCACGATCTTTCACAACCAAAGCTTGCAATGAGATCTAGTGATGAAGAGGAAGCAAGGCTGAGGAATTATAGGTCTGAAAATCAACAAAGGTAGTTGAAATTCAGATCTGAATTTTTTTAGAGAAAAATTGAAATTCCTTTAGTGATGGCTATGGAGAGATTTGTGCAGCATAACAGGTTGAATTAGGGATGAATTTTGAATGGAATAGGGTCTCTATTTATAGAGGGAGTGGCAAGGAAATGATGAATTAATCTGTGTGCATGAACATGGACAATCCTTGCATGGGCTTGCATGATCATGCACAAGGCCCAAAAACGATGCCAAATGCAAGCTGAGCTCAGTCTGGAATGAAATGGACGTGTGATTTGCTTTGAATTTGCTTGTACATCAAAATTTCATGTGCATTCCATAATTGAACCTAAACATTCACCTCTTCGAAAATGCCAAATAGAAAATCCAAACATAAGCATGTGGGTAATGGTTGGAAAGGTCTTTGTATAAGGAACAATTGTTATGTTGGGCAAAAATCCATTTGAAGTGTGGAAATTAGTGAATTTTGAGTTTAAAGTGTGATGTGCAAAACATGTCAATGCAAGGTTTCCAAATTTGGCCAATGTTCAAGCCCTTCTGTTTTGATGATTCAAGCCTCAAATGAAAACATCTTAAACATAAAAGTGGTAGATATTTTCAAGACAATCAAAATGGACTTAAATTTTGCATCATTTGGATTTTTGATGAATGCGTTATGGGCACTTGAAGTTGGACTTTTTTGCCTTTCAATGCATTTGGTCCAAAAGGACCTATAATGTCTGGCATTATCACATGTATTTCCTTTGAGATTTTGAAATTTTGTTCAACATAAAATTTTAATTATACATCTTAAGCTTTCCAATGCATTTGATCCCACCTCAAAATAATAAAAAATGAATGAGTTATATCCTTGGGAAGTTGACCCAAAATTAGGGTTTCAGTCAAAATGACCTATAATGTATTGGAATGGGAGATGGCCTTCCAAGCTTAAAATCAATTTTTGATGAACATGAAAGTTGTTCATATTGTCCTTAAGAACATTTTTTCTTTATGAACCATCTCAATTTGACCAACACATCAAAAGTTAGGTCTCAGTGCATTTCAAAATAGTCAGATGAATTAACTGATCAACTTCTCAAGTCCATGACTCATATCTTGATGAATTGGTGATTGAGGACACTCAAATAAGTTCAAATATGCATGAAATGATGAATTAAAGAACTTCCCTTGATTGTATTTGATCATGGGCTGAGGTTGCTTCATGAGGAAGGCATTATGGTACATAGATGAATTAGGGTTTCTTTTGGGGAATCAACCTCAAACCCTTTGACTTGCTTTGATCAAAATGATGAATTGAGATGCTAGGGGGGAATATTTGATGGATGAGAGCTTTGGGAACCATTACCATTCTTGCTATCATCTCCTTTTGACCCAATCATTGCACAAAGGATCTCCTTGAAGCTCTTGATCTTGTGATTGCTTAAGCTACAAACAAAAGATGTTAGTGACATATTTTTATGCTTTTGGTTAGTAAACAAAATAAGAAAAGCAATGATATATAATTCAAGCATGCTTGGTGATCTCAAACCACTCACAAGAAGTCCCACCCAAAGGTAAAGGGAACCAAGATGCTAGTGATCCCTGAGGCAATGCAAATGCAATGTTATGATTCCATGAGGGATCTTAGGGACAAAATTAGGGTCTTACAAATCCCTCTATTTTTAAATCTGATTTTTTAGTCCTTTTTTTTAAGAGATTCGAGTCTTCGTTCAAATCTGAGAATATTCTTTTAATGGCTTGACGTTATTGGTGTTGATGTGTCATTACCATATATATATATATATATACATATATATGATTTTATTAGATGTCATTTTGTTTTAATTTAGAATTATGTAAATAATATTAAATATATAAGAAAATCCATAAAGTTAGCAACTTATTATTAGTAAGAATAAAATAGAATTTTTTACCTAAATAATCCAGTTTTTCAAAAACAATTCCCAAAATAATCCACATTTCAGATTAATTCCTAAATTATCCCACTTTCCACATAAAAAAAAAGATCAACACATAGCTTCTAGATGAATTGGCGCATATCCTTAAATTTAAAGAGGAAACGTCAATTGAATTGACTTCTGCACATGGTGTTGTCAATCCAATTAGCGCCTATGTGTAAAGAATGAGAGGAGGCGCCAATTGGTTTGGCATCTTTGTGTATTGTGTATTTTTTTTGTATAAATAGAGGTGTGGTTTGATTCATTTTTCCACATCTCTTTTCATTATATTGCAAACATGGTTCGTCTTCGTCGCCGCTATGAAATTGATTTATTCGAGAGACAAGCCTCTGATGAAGATGCTCTTTTGGAACATCTGTAGTTTCGAGCAACTATAAAGGAATTTGGTTTGTTGGTTAGACTGAGACTTACCTGGAGGCGAAAAAAATTAGAAGTATTGAGAGACACGATGTCATACGTGGGTGGGTGTGAGTTAAAAATGTTAAGGATGCGAGGGAAATGATGTTTGGACCAAATGGTATCAGTTTGATTGTTGTAATCAGTTAGAAATGTTGTTTTTAAATGTTGTGGTTAAGTTTTTTTACCTATTTTGATATATGTTGTTTATTCATACCTGATCGTTTTTAAGTGTGTTTAAGTTGGGGTGATGTTTGTTGTTAACATTGTTGTAATAAAAAGTTATTAATATATCAAAATCAAAGGTTACAAAAATTAAAAGGAGGTACTAAATTATGATGCAGAGGTTGCTCCGAGATTGAGACATTTTTCTTAATTTATCCGGGTTGACGATATATACTACATAATCTTATCATTTTATCAGTCATTTCCATTTTTGTTCTAATACGCGTGTTGTTTGGCCGTTTTTTTTTCTTTCTTTGCATCTCATCATTGTTCCAAACTATGTTCCCTTGACATGGAGGCCAATATTCCTTCATTGCTAGCACCGAGAAGCTTTTGTTGTAGAGATTCATGATGGTAATGGCCTTGTAAACATCAGATAGATAGTTGTAAGCGTCCTAGCGAGTATGTGCGCATGCCGCATTGACATGAAAACAAGGTATACAGAAGGCCTGCAACTTGCCACAATCGTACCAACTTTTGTTTAGTCTGACAACATAGGAAAAATTTGGTATCCCCTCATTATGGTCCATTGTTTCATGTATACTAGAATTTTTCCTATGACGATCAAAGATTGTAACCACGTGTGTGCTAGCTTTGATAGTGTCCTCTTTCATCACTTTTATACAACATTCACTGAATAATCAACATGACATTGACACTACACTCCATCTTTCACATTTGGTTGAGAAGGTCGATGCCAACCTAAAATAGGTTGTTCTCACCAATGCATTTATTGGTAGATTTCTAATGCCTTTGAAGATGTCGTTCATGCATTCCACAAGGTTTTTTTTTGTCATGTGGCCCCATCGAAATCCTCTATCAAATTCCTTTGTCCACTGCTCTAATGGTATGTTATCCATCCACCTTCCTGCATTTTCATTTGACAATCTAATTTCGTCACAGTAATGTTGAAATGACAGATGAATTAGAGCTTACCGTGCATGCACCATTTTTTTGGAAAGGTTCTTGTCTTTGATTGCACACATGAATTTTTGTGCGATATGTCTAATGTAATAGACGTGAGTAGAAGGAGGATTATGCTGTAAGACCCTAATTTTGACCCTAAGATCCCTCATGCAATTTCATCATAAGCATTATCATTGGGATCATACCTTGGCATCCTCCTTACCCCTCTTTCATTGGGTTTGTTTTGGGAGAGATCACCAAGCACCATGTGATTGTACCATACTTGTATATTATCATTTTACTAACCAAAAAACCAAAAATATGCCTTTGTATTTGCCCAACTATTTTGAAGGTAGGGCATGTTCTCATTGATCTATCAAGTTCATATCTAGGGTTTGAGACCCTCATGGCTAAGAGCACAACCAAGGATTGATCCACAATGTCTCAAAGCATCATATATAAGTCCCAATTATCTCTACATGATATATGGATCAAGTTTTCTTCAAGAGTTTGGAGGTGATTTACCTTGGAAACCCTAGTTTGACTAGGTAGGTATCTTGAGTAACTTCTCCAACAAGATATCTCACCAATTGATCAAATTTATCAAGGGACGCTCCAAAATTCATCATCTTATGCATATATGATCTACCATGAGCCTAAAAGTCAATAGAATTGAAGGTTATCAAGTTGGTTGATCGTGGTTGGCCAGGTGAATTCATCTGATCAAAACTGGGTCTTCCTAGACCCTATCTCCTACAATTTTCACCATATGAAAATATTCCAAGAGAAATGTTACTCTAAATGATATTCCAAACAACTTTCATATTGAGACATAGATCAAGTTTTGCTTGGAAAATCATTTTCTATGTTGAAACATTATAGGTCATTTTGTTTAAACCCTAATTTGAAAGTCAACTTCCCAAAGCCATAACTTGCTCAATTTTTATGAGATGAAAGATTTCCAATTTGCATAATCAAATTAAATATGTATACTTCAACCTTTCTGTTTGGAGTGAGAGCTAATTCAACTTTTATGAGCATGTGATATGAGGATACATTATAGGTCATTTTTGACCTATACCATTGAACAAGTGATTTTTCCTAACTTCAAAAATGTATAACTCTATCATTCTAAATCCAAGTGACATAAAATTGGTGACCATTTTGAAGGTCTTTGAAAGAGGTACAACTTTGATGAATACACTTTTCTCATTTAAAGCTCACATAAAACGTTAAGTAAGGTGGAATATTGAGATATATGACTTGACACTTAGAAAAAATTTCAACATGTTGAAATTTCCAAACTTCCACCTCAAAATTAACCATGATCCAAGTTCCAAATGAAAAAGTGTTTAACATAAAAGTTGTTCCCCTTGATCTAAGCTTTCCAAAGAACCTAATTTCATGCATTTTGGATAAGGTTTGCTAGGGCTGCTTATGGATTTAACAGGTCTGTATGATTAGAAGAAATCAAATGCCAAAAACCACATTTCACATTGCCTTGACATCCAAGCTTGGTTTAAACCTCAGAACAGTTGCAAGTAGACTAAATCAGATTATTTCACGGGCTTGTACACGCCCATGCAAGCTTGTGCATGAAATATCCAAATTTAGTAATTTTTCAAGTGTGCAAATATCGGTCACAATTTCTATAAATATAGGCCCTTGGAGCTTAATTCAAACAGACCTTACGCGCCAGCTTTTCCCTCCCAATTCAAACCCTCATATTTCAAAGAAAAACCTGAGAATTTTCAACTTGAAAATTGAGTTTGAATCTCACTATTTGGATTTTCAAAAAACTCCAGGATTCAAAGCTTTGTACCATTGCTAAACCTCTTCTGCAAGCTTCTCAAGTGTGACCAGATCAAGTTTGAAGCAAGCAAGATCCATTTCTGCACAACATTGAAGGTAAATTTTTGAAAACTTTATCTCTTCGATTCTCACTCAATTCTCATCAATTCTCTTCAATCTTTGATTGTCTGAAGTCCTACCAATGTAGGCAAGAAGATTGAGTTGCTTAGAGGTCAAATCGAAGTAACTCAGTTGACACACCTCAAAATTCAACTCCTTATATCTTTCTATATATTTGGAGTTAGTTGAAATTAAGGTCAGATTCGTGCTTTGCACCATTTTTTCTTTCAGATCATGTCCTCCTTTTTTATTTTGGTGATGGTTGAGGGTGGACCAGTCCGACGAGGTCCACTGGAGAAGAAGATCGGAGCTCTGGCTCCGGCGATGCGTTGGCATGCCTCCAAACCACAGGATCCATTTGAAATTTTATGATTATTTTTAATTGTTTAAAAATACTTTTAAGTCTTTAAAAATTCTGAAATTTTTTCTCCAAGGTCCTTTGACCTTGTTTGACCTATGATAAATCTCATGGCCATTTCTTTGGTGTTTTGATGAGGTTTTAGGAATTTGACAAACCATATTTAATTTAATGCATTATTTTTATTATTTTTAAATTGAATAAATGCCAAATAATTGTGTTGACCTCTTGTGATGGTTTGTGTAAGTTTGACTTGTGTTGATTGGGCCTTGGTCAAGGTTGATTTGATTTTGTTAAGTTAATATCATTGGATTTAGAGGATTGGTGGAATGTACATTCCATCTCCCAAAATGAATGAAAGATATTAACTTGGTAAAAGTCCTCCTTTGACCAATTTGAGTTTTGATCAATTACCCCCCCCCCCCCTTCATCTAATTCCCCTTCTTTATGCATCCATTTCATTTGGCCTATGATATCTCTAAATCCTAAGGCTAATTGATTGTAAAATTAACATAAAGTATGTATGAGATTAGGCCACCTCTTTTGCATATTCTTTTTGTGTGTAGTATGTTTCATGAGCATATCCATTATACTATGTCTCTAACATGCATTAACACCAAAATTCTATTGCTCGACCTCAAATAGTTGTGACTTCTACATAAGTCCGATTACAATTGCTTAACATAGCGCTAAATTTTTGACACAAAAGGCGTAGCATTCTAGTTAGTGAGATTGTAAGTCTCCCCTCTTTCATGGTATTGCGTGGAAACTTGGCCTATTTTCCTTCCTTTGGAAGATGTCTTGGTTCAAGGATCCATGCTTGTGATAAGTGGGTTGAGTGTTCTCCAAAGAACGACTTGAAATAAAAAAGCAAAAGCAAAGCAATACTAACTTCTAACTCATTAACAACTAACATTTAATTTCAAGCCATTTACTTTAATGCAATTTAATTTCAAGTATTTGTTCATTTGCCATTATTCATACAATTCTAATTGTTTATGTTAATGTCATTTTCACTTTGTCCATTTGGACCATATTGTGTGATATATCTTGTTTGTGTATATTTTGTTTGCTTGTGTGGTCTTTGACCATTAATGTACATAATAAGAAACAAAAGCTCTAAAAAACTCTTGTGTGGACTGTTGACTTAATATTGGACAATTGGACTTAGAATTTAGGCAATATCTCTATGCTAAAGGACTTGGCCAATGTCAACTTTCATGAAACCAAGTGCTTGCAATTTGAAGCTTCATCTGTTACATCTTTGAAGACCCCTTTTGAGTTCATCTGTAACATGATTATTGTGAAACTGTTATTTTGAACCTGTGACTTGTGGGATTCATCTTCTACATGGGCTAATTTGAAGAAGATCATGAAATGGCTAAGCTTGAATGTGTCTATCTTTATTTGATGCCTTGATCTTCAAGATAATATATTGTACATTGTGTGTTGCTTGATTTTAAAAGTCTGAGGGAATTTGGGTTTGTGTATGACATTCTTGTCTATTGGATTACTACCCATTGGTCAGATCTTTTCAACTCTTAACTTTTAATTTTGTGCTTAGAATTAGTCTCTTCATCTACTCCCCGCTTCTTTAATTTCAAAATCTCCCCCTCTCTTTTAAAAAATCTTCTTTGCTTGTACTAGTTTTGTTCTAAACTTTGACCACTTTGCAAACTAGAAACTTTGGCCTTATGCCATTGCATTTTCAAACTTCTTTTCTCAATCAAAGTTATAAATAAACTTAATTATACTTGACTTAAACTTTCAAAAAGCCAAAGAAAAACTAACTCATTCAAACCATCTTTAGGCCTTTGTGCCTTTCAAACTTAAATTTTGTTAAAAGCAATGCATTCACTTTGAAATTTATACCACAAACTATGAGGTTTTGATCCCTCATTTTTATGTTGGTACCTAGGCACAAGTCTGAAGGTCTTGTCAAACACAAAAATATAATTAATGAATTCTTTTCTCATCCCCCCATTCTATTTGTTTGTACACATCACTTTGTACAAAATACATATGCACACAAAAAAGGGCTCCCTAGGAGTACCTAAGATACTTTGGGTGCTAACACCTTCCCTCTGTGTAACCAACCCCCTTACCTGTAATCTCTGACATTTTTATTAGTTTTGATTTGAAAACTTCTTACTTTTGGGTTTTGTTCGTACTTTTCTCTTTTCCCTTGGAAACAATAAAAGCACGGTGGTGACTCTGGTTTTATTGATGTCTTGCTTATCCATAGCTTGGTAATCATGAATTTACCGCTACAAAAATTAAGTGGCGACTCTGATGGGGAGTAATCTCCAGTGGATTTAGCCTACTTTTTTGTGTGTATATAATTGTATATTTGATGTATGTATAGTTGTTTGTATGATATAATCTGCTTGATGTGCTTGGTGATCTCTGAGTGGTGAGATAAGTTCTAACCTGAACTTGAGTGCAATTAAGATATGAGGATGGTATAGTTATGTTAGACTTGTGAGGAGTAGTCCTTAATAAGTTGGCTTGAGATCCATCTGCTCAGTGGAGACTCTTTTGGATTTGGAAAATGTCACACAAGTATTTATGGTTAGGCATTACTATATCTAATTTGGGTTTGAGAAGTTGAGGACCGTAGAACATTTATCCCTCTTGGCCTATTTAGGACGTAGTGCGGAAACTGTTCAAGTGCAGACTTGGTAAAGTTTTTACGCGATACTACACTCAGACGAGTTTCTCTTGAGAATATTATGGGTCGATGAGTCAGTCATCTTAACCTGTAATATCCGATAGATGGAATTAAAACTTTGGGAACTTTTTAGAACATGATCTACAGGTGTTTATCCTTAGTTCACTCCTTTGGGGCGGTTCTTACCCAGACTCCATGCTCGTGACTTACAACAAACCCTTCATTCTTGGTTGATCCAATCAAGTCTTGTCAATATCAATGGAACTTGGGTGTTGATAAGGTGTAAACAATAATCCACCAAAATGGATGATTGATCTTGACAATGACTTGATTCATTCCTTGACCTTTGTTTGTTTGCCTTGTGTGTGATCCCTTATTTGTGATTGTTGCATTCATGCATTCATGCGCATCATAACATTTGTCACATGAAAATTTCAAGGAACTGAGGTATTATTGGCAAATATTTTTAGACCATGGATTATGGAAAAAGGAACACTAAGAAGTACAGTTTCATATGTCCCGACTTGAAAGAGTTAAGGAAGCTAGCATCTTTTATATTAGATCCCCTAGATTTCAAACAACGTCACGAAAAGCTATTGTCCATGATCCTCTCTACCGTTGCTTCAATTTCCCAGATTATCAGCTTTTGCCTACATTGGAGGAGTATTCTCATCTCTTGGGAATACCTGTTTCTAGTAGAGTACCTTTTAGTGGATTGGAGGAGATTCCCCGATCTAATCTTATTGCTGAAGCTCTTCACTTAAAGAAGTCTGAGATAGAGGCTCATTGGGTAAAGAAAGGAGGATTATTTGGGTTGCCATCTGATTTCCTCATCAAGGAAGCTACTGCCTTTGCTCAAGCCGATAGTGTGGACGTTTTTGAAGCTATCTTTGTGTTGCTCATTGATGGACTAGCTTTGTTCCCTAGCATTGACGGTTTTGTTGATGTTAACGCCATTAGGCTTTTCTTGATTGGGAATCATGTGCCTACTTTGTTGGGTGATATATACTTCTCTTTGCATCTAAGGAATTCTAAGGGTGGTGGAACTATTGTCTGTTGCATTCCTCTTCTGTACAAGTGGTTTATTTCGCACTTGCCTCAAACACCTGCTTTTGTGGAGAACAAACAATGTCTACGGTGGTCTCAGAGACTTATGTCTCTCACTAATGATGATATAGTTTGGTATGATCCTTCTTTCAGCAGTTTGGATATTATTGATAATTATGGTGAATTCTCTAATGTGCCTCTCATTAGTATACAAGGAGGAATTAACTACAACCCTGCTTTCGCTCGTCGTCATCTTGGGTTCCCCTTGAGAGACAAACCTAATAACACTTTGTTAGAAGGTATTTTCTATCAAGAGGGTAAAGATCCCCAACATTTGAAGCAGAAGATTGTGCATGCTTGGCATAATGTGCATAGGAAAGGAAGATCCGAGTTTGGTCCATGCAATTGTGTAGCTTTGGAAGCTTACACGCTTTGGGTGAAGAAGAGAGCTTTGGATTTGAAGATGCCTTATCCTTGTGAAAGACCTATGTCTATGGTTGTGTTTGAGCCATTAACTCTCCCTAACCAAGATGTAGAGAAGTTGGAAGACCCACTCACCAAGATGAAGCAAGAGAAGGATATGTGGGAAGAGCATTTCCGTGCTTTGAGCAAGAAGCATGAAGAGTTGCAATTGGAGTCTAAGGACAAATATTCACTTATTGAACTATTTGAATACCGAGTGACAAAGAGACAGAGAGAGCCGGAGGTTTCATCTTCCTCTAGCATGCCTCAACCTTCCGTTGCTTGGAAGAAGATTGTTGATTAGCTTGTCCTCGAGAAGACTCAAATGAAGGCTTCCTTTGAGACCGAGATTCGACGCATTCAGAGGAAGTACGCGCCTGCAGCCATATCTTCTGACATGGTTGTTAGGGATCCTTAGGATGACTAGTCTCCTTTTCTCTTGTACTTTTGTTTGGTTTCTGAAATTGTACTCCGTGTAATCCTTCCAATTATATAAATAAAAAGAGATTCTTGTGGTCATATCAAATTGTTGCAATGGGTGTTAAATATATATATATATATATATATATATATATATATATATATATATATATATATATATATATATATATATATATATATATATGCAAATGATATAGTAATTTCCTTGAAAATAAAAAAAATAAACAAGCATTGCATTTCATGCATCATTTGCATAAGCAGGTTTCTCTTTCGCCAGATGTCTCATTGGTGTTTCTTCTGTGCTTCAGCCAAGTTGACTCATCGGTACAACACTCACGCCAATCATCTGAGAATCATGGAACATCTTGAGCAAGAGAACAAAGAGCTGAAAGACGAGATCGCTCGATTGACTTCCCTGATCGAGTCAATGTTGGCTGCTCAGAGTCAATCTTCTCCAACACCCGTAACTCCTCCTCCCCAAAGGACTGTTATTTCGGAGGTGGCTACCTCTACCATGCCTACTGCTACCGCTCACTTTACGCCCGCTATTCCTACCGGATTCCCTTGGGGAATGCCGCCAAACTTCATGCCTGAGGGCTTTGCGCCTACATTTGCTTTTATGCCGACATCTAGCCCGGTCATGTCCGTGCCACCTCCCGTTGTGCACACCTTACCTCGCGTGAAGGACACCATTTATCTTTCTGAGCCGTCTGAGGGTCCGGATGTCTATGAGAAAATGGATGAAATGAAGGATCAGTTTCTTGAGTTGCGCAAGGAATTGAAGACGTTGAGAGGTAAGGACTTGTTTGGGAAAAGTGTTGTTGAGTTATGTCTGGTGCCGAATGTGAAGATTCCTGTGAAATTCAAAGTGCCTGACTTTGAAAAATACAGAGGGAACACATGTCCACTCAGTCGTTTAGTGATGTATGCCTGCAAGATGTCTACCCAAACTGACAATGATCAGCTGTTAATCCACTACTTCCAAGATAGTTTGACCGGTGCTGCGCTCCGTTGGTATATGGGGTTGAACAGTGCAAGCATTCGCACTTTCAATGACTTGGGAGAGGCTTTTGTTAAACAATATAAGTATAATGTGGATATGGTGCCTGATAGAGACCAGTTGAGGTCTATGTCTTAGAAAGATAAAGAGGCATTCAAAGAATACGCGCAGAGATGGAGAGAATTTGCTGCTCAGATCACTCCTCCTTTGGAAGAAAAGGAGATGACAAAGATCTTTCTGAAGACCCCGAGTTTATTTTATTATGAACGTATGATTGCAAGTGCCCTCGGTGACTTTACCAAAATGGTAAATATGGGGATGAGGCTTGAGGAAGGTGTCCGAGAAGGATGATTGTCAAAGGAGGAATCATCATCGAGTAAGAGATATGGCAGTAGCTTTAGGAAGAAGAAAGAGAGTGAAGCTAATGCAATTTATAGTGCGAGGCAGATGAGGCCTTAGGTCAGAAGAAATCAACCATCCCGTCAACACCATCATCAAGTATCCTCAGTTATTCTAGTCTTTTCGAATAATCAATCAGTACCTATTCAACAACAACAACGTCAACAACAACAACCATAACAACGAACAAACACTTACAACAACAACAACAATACCAACAATCACCATCAACAAAATTTCGTGAGGAAGAAGGTCTCTTTTGACCCAATTCCTATGACTTATGCAGAGCTTTACCCATCTTTGGTTATCAAGAACCTACTCTAACCAAGAAACGCGCCATAAAATCCAGAACCATTTCCATGGTGGTACAAGCCTGAACTCCGTCGTGCTTTTCACCAAGGAGCACCCGAACATGACATAGAGAATTTCTATCCGCTCAAGTATGAGGTTCAGAAGCTGATAAAGAGTGGAATGGTATCCTTTGAGGACAGTGCGCCGAACGTGAAAGCAAATCCATTGGCCGCTCATGGGAATTCTTCAATTAATATGGTGGACGGTTCTCTTGGGGAGTTTAAAGTGTTTGATGTTCGTTTTATCCGGAAGTCCTTGGTGCAGATGCATAAGGACATTTGTATGGTGAGTGATTGTGAGCATGACCATGATGGTTGTGCTGTCTGCAGTGTTAACCCAAGAGGTTGTAAGATTGTGAAAAGGGACATCCAATGGTTGATGGATGAAGGCATGATCCATTATTCAATCCCGTCATGTAGATGACGATGTGAATGTCATAGTTCCCGTTTTCAAGAATCCCGAGAGAGTGGTAATTCAATAAGACAACAGTAATAGTAATAGCGTCAGCAACAGATCGGTATCGCCATTGGTCATACGGTTAGCGGGTCCAGTCCCGTATTCATCCGATAAAGTTGTTCCATATTAGTATAATGCTACAATGATGAAAGATGGCCAAGAGGTCCCGTTGCCTACGACTAGCTCTGTAGTGAGCATTGCTGATGTTACTAAGGTGACCCGCAGTAATCGTGTGTTTGGGCCGGTGTTCCCAAAAGGCAAAGAAGAATCAGCTGTCAGTAAGAAGGTGGAAGTGCCTGTTGTAGATCCGTTAAGTGCTTCAAAGTGTAAGTCTGGTGAATCTAACAATTTGAAGGCTAATGATGATGATGAGGTACTTCATCTGATCAAGAAGAGTGAGTTTAATGTGGTGGAGCAGTTGCTCCAAACCCCCTCAAAGATTTCAGTGTTGTCTCTGCTAATGAATTCCGAAGCGCATAGAGAAGCACTACAAAGAGTTCTAGAGCAAGTTTTTGCGGAACATGATGTTACGGTGGATCAGTTTGATCATATTGTATCTAACATCACTTCCTGCAACAATCTCAGTTTCTGTGATGAAGAACTCCCTGAGGAGGGTAAGAATCATAACTTGGCTTTGCATATCTCTATGAATTGCAAAGATGATGCTTTGTCAAATGTGCTTGTTGACACTGGGTCTTTGTTGAATGTGCTGCCGAAGTCAACTCTGTCAAAGCTATCATATCAAGGAGCGCCCAAGAGGTATAGCGGTGTAATCGTCAAAGCTTTTGACAGTTCCCGCAAAACAGTTATTGGTGAAGTGGACCTTCCAATGAAGATAGGCCCAAGTGATTTTCAAATTACTTTTCAAGTAATGGATATCCACCCGGCCTGCAGTTGTCTATTGGGAAGGCCATGGATCCATGAGGCGGGTGATGTTACCTCCACTTTGCATCAGAAGCTCAAATTTGTGAAGAATGGAAAGCTTGTTATTGTTGGCGAGGAAAAGGCGTTGTTGGTTAGCCACCTGTCACCTTTCTCTTATGTTGAAGCTGGGGATGAGGTTGGAAATTCGTTCCAAGGCTTATCTATTGCTGCTGAAAAGAGAGTTGGGGCACCTATGTCCCCATTGAAAAATGCAAAGAAGATTGTTGGAGAAGGCAATGTTGATTAGTGGGGACGCATAGTGGAGGTCTCTAACAACAAAGGCAGAATCGGTCTGGGTTATCAGCGAGGTTCATCAACTGCAAGGTCTGAGGATATGCAACTTAGCTTCCGTAGCGAAGGGTTCATTCATGGAAATGAACAACACTTAGCTGCTATTGTCATACCCTAAACTTTACCCCGAGTTTCCACTTGCATCCTTATAGTAAAATTGATCCTTTTTGTCATGCATTTCATAAGTTAAAAGCATTTATCAGAGTTTAGATGAAAAGTCATGAATTCTGGCATTTTATCTTGTCTTGATAAAACTCATTCGGTCATCTGTTGATTAAGAAATCAAAAAGCTTGATTTCTCAAATCTCCATGCATCATTCATTATGTTGCATCTTGTTTCAGAGGTTCAGAAGATGATAATCAAGAGTGTTGTCATTGTCTAAATCTTTATAGGTTTTGTTTGTGTTTGAGAATCAGCAGCAAATG
This sequence comes from Lathyrus oleraceus, assembly GCF_024323335.1. Classification (NCBI taxonomy): domain Eukaryota; kingdom Viridiplantae; phylum Streptophyta; class Magnoliopsida; order Fabales; family Fabaceae; genus Lathyrus; species Lathyrus oleraceus. The sequence continues at coordinate 181,891,541 of NC_066582.1, read as the reverse complement.
GTCCAAGAGCGATTCATTTGCTTCTGATTGTCTATTTACGTTTATTCAGTCAATGTTTCGGTGCATTTACAAGACGTCAGATCGGTCGAATCGTTTTTCAACTGTACGTCGAATTAGCAGGCGAAAAATTTCAAAATTGAGCTTTCAGACATCAAATTTATTGATCTATGGTTCACGTAGTTCAACCCGGTGTGCTCGTTTTAATTTTTCGACTATATTTTCTGTCACATTTTTATCCGCCTGAGCCTTTTTATTGATCGATTTTTATTTCAAAATTGTATTGAAACCTGTATGTTTTCGAGAAGTTTATTGATCATTTTGGTGCATTCAATTTATTTTTTCGGGTACCTTCTCTCCCTATTTTTATTCATTTTTATCTGATTATTTATTTATTTATTTTTTCTGTTTTTCAATGTGTTCATCTTAATTAATTAAAATTGTTCATGTTTTTTATTTTTGATAGTTTAACTTTGTTTAAATTGATATATATCAATCATTGATCATTGTTTAATTTTAATTTATTTTCATGTTTTAAATTAATTCTATTTAGTTTAGAATAGTTTATCACTAATCTTTAAAATTTAAATTTATTATCAGTTACTTTATATGTATGTATATACATTATTGGCATTATTGGCATCTAATAGGGAGAATTCTCAACCACAAAAAGAAAGCAACGCGGCCAACTTTAATCCATGGAAATAAAAAACGTTTTTTTTGCCTTCCTTGAAAGATCCAAACAATGCCTTTTAGAAACACCATCATGTGAGTTATTGGGATTTTCACACAGTAAACTCTTTATAAAAAGCAAAGACTTTCTTGATGCTAAAGAGATAAAAAAATAGAACACACAGGCTTCACTTCAGTTTACGCTCTCAATCTCTTTTCCTTCATTCATTATCACCTCACAAGCTCATCACCATCAACAAAACCTTCATCTCGCATCCCTCCTTCACCACTCATAAGCACACTCACCATTAACTTCACTCCACCACTTCAAAACAAACACCACAACCGTGGTACTCCATCACTTAACCTCCACCATGACTCCATCACTTAACCACCACCGTGACTAACACACACGCATCTGAGGAATAATAATGAAACTGTAAAACTATGCGACCAACTCTCCACCACTGAACCGCAACGGCTCCGATCTGCCAACGTCTCTTGTCGGTATTCATCTCTCCCATTATTATCCTTAGTTCATATACTTCTTTTATTTTTATTTTTTATTCTCTCTCATGTATATATATACATTGTTATTTAGACTTAAGTTTTGATGGAGTTTTGTTTGGTTCAAGTTTATGTGTATGTGTAAAAAAATTCTGCATAATATTTGTATTTATGTATGTGTAAAAAAAACTGCATGATGCAAGTTTGTCTTTGTGTGCAAAAGCTCTGCGTGATGCAAGTTTGTGTTTGTGTGCAAAAAAATTTCTGCATAATGTTTTTTATTGTGTGTAAAAAATTTCTGCATAATATTTGCCGTTAAGTATGTGTAAAAAAAAACTGCATGATGCAAGTTTATGTTTGTTGTGCAAAAATTCTGCATGATGCAAGTTTGTGTTTGTGTGTAAAATAAAAATTCTGCAGAATGTTTATTATTGTGTGTGTAAAAAATTTGCATTATATTTGTTTATGTGTGTACAAAATATAAGAGATGGATGCTTTTAAAAAATGCATGAGAGATTGGAGAGCATTTTTTTCCCTTTCTTTTCAATTTAAAGTTATGTTGTTGTTGCTGTATTTTCTAAAATGAATAAGAAGAAAAAAGTTTCTCATTTTTGTTAGATTACTATTATTATTATTGTTATTATTATTATTATTATTATTATTATTATTATTATTGTTAATTTTGTTACTAATAATTATTTACTTTTTATTAATTATTACTTTTTATCTATTATTGTTGTTTATAATAATTATTGTTGTTATGATTATTTATAATAATTATTATTATTTGTCATTATTTTATTTTTATTATTTCTTTTGTTATAATTATTGTCTTTTGTTTGCTATGTCATATTTAGTTATTGATTAAATTGTTTATTTTAAAGTGTTAAAGAAAAAATTGATTTATTTGTCCCGTCAGTTTTTCACGTATGCGTAGCAATTTCGAAGTTAAAAATTCAATTTAACTTCAGAAATTGCTTACGCGCTTAAAGTTTTGTTGAACGGCATTAGATAAGGTGATTCCTACATGAATCGCTTTACGATTGTTTAAACTTAGCGTTAGATTTATTTTTAGTTTAATTTTGTTGATTTTTACTTCGAGTCCCTTGGCTTTCTCTTGGGCCTTCTTACAACGAGATTCTTTTATTTTTTCAATTGTCTTACAAAGCTTATATAATTTAATTATCGTGTTGTATCCCCATTCGATAAACTGTACCCCCATTCCTAAACATGTGTAATAAATTTACCGCTTTCATTTACTTTACTATACTAGTTGATTGTTAACAAAAGATTAAAATAAACTCTTTTAGAAAAGAACAAAAACAAACACTCGATCCAACGTCGAGTCTTTTTTCCCAAATCAAAATCCAAATTAATTGCAAAGTCGAGCACCACCCCCGTCACATCCAAATTATTTTCATAAGTCAACTTCAGATGCTTGATCCAACGTCACGTCGTCCCCTATTTTCAAAAGCTTTTCACAATAAAAATGGAAGAAACTGATTAAGTTTAGACTTTCTCTGTTTCGGATGTTAGGATATTGCTGTAGAGCTCAATGTTCAAACATTCGTCTTCCATATTAAAATACAATAATTACTAGAATTAGGTCATTTCTCTTATAGAAGAAAAAGACTGATTAGGTATCGACTTTCTCTTTCCCGATTATTTGGACACTGCTGTAGAGCTCTATGTTTGATTAATCGTCTTCCGTTAATGAACTTTGACCTAATTTGCCATATTTTCATAAACAAACTTTTGGATGAAAAGAGAGTGATTGGGCTTAGGCCTTTTCCTTTTCGGGCATTCGAGTACTGCAGTAGAGCTCCCTGCTTGGATGTCTGTCTCTGCTTAAAATCAACTCAAACTCATCAAACTTGTTTTCCGCCCTTGTGCGACTCCGAAAACATTTTCAGAAAAGAGTATGCGACATCTATTTTGATACGAAACAAACAAAGACTTCAACCTCCAAGAGTGAGCAGCAAGTAAAGGTTTAATCGCTCAAATGTGATCCAAGCATCACTCTCTTTAAAAGCAATCCACCCAGTAGTTCTATTTGGGTAGAACTACGTATGCCTTGAGTTCGTCATAGCACCTGGAGATACGTAGGAGCAGGACTGCGAAATCTTGTCAGGCACATTAATATTAAAACACCCCTAAGTCTTTCCTTTCTTTCTTTCTCTTTCCTCACTCGATAAGTAGAAGCTCGTAAACAATATCACGCTAACACTCTTACACGAAACTAACTAAATGGGTCCCATCGAGTACGATGGATTTGAGGGGTGTTAATACCTTCCCCTTGCATAACCGACTCCCGAACCCGATTTGGTTGTGATGACCATTTCTTTTTGATTTTTATGGGTTTTATCGATATTTCCCCTTTCCCTCTTTGGGAATAAATAAAGTTCGGTGGCGACTCTGTTTCGTTTATATTTCGAGCGTTCCTTACGCTCGGGTATTTTTTGCGCCGCGACAGCTATGCTAGAGGATGACGAAGAGGAAGACTGCACCAATTTTGTGAGGCATGGAAAGGCTTGCAACAATTGGACTGCTGTTGATATTCCTATTATTTTGCATCAATCTAAGTAATTGCTTTCATATGTTTTAAAAATCCTTCTCCTATGCCTAAGGGAGAAGTGAACATTGTTTGGGCATTTTGAAATTGATCATTAATAAAATTAATTCTATTCATCCACATCTATGATGTTTTGTTTTTACTTTTTGCTTTATTCTGAAAATGGTAATCACAAAAAACATGAATAAACAATATAATTGTCCATTTGCATAATATTTGGTCACAAATTCACTTCTCTAAAATCAAAATATCATATCATTATGCAGGTTGGTTCCTAACCCCATTGAATACAATGATCCTTCTCCTTCTCCAAATTTTGAATTTCCTGTGTTTGACGCCAAGGAGGAAAGTGATGAAGAAGTGAGTGATGAATTGTCTCGTCTTCTTGAGCATGATGAGAAGACCATTCAGCCGTTCGAAGAGCAGATTGAGCTAGTCAACTTGGGTTCCGAGGATGATGTGAAGGAAGTCCAGATTGGGTCTCGACTGTGTCCAGATGTTAAGAAGGGGTTGATTGATCTTCTTCGAGAGTATTCATATGTGTTTGCTTGGTCCTATCAAGGCATGCCTGGTTTGGATTCTAGATTATGGAACATAGAATGCCGTTAAAGCCAGAATGCCTGCTAGTCAAGTAGAAATTGAGAAGAACGCATCCTGATATGGTTGTGAAGATTAAAGAAGAAGTGCAGAAGCAGATCGATGTCGGTTTCCTTGTGACCGCTGAGTATCCATAATGGGTGGCCAATATTGTGCATGTGCCGAAGAAAGATGGAAAAGTCCGCATGTGTGTCGACTATAGAGATTTGAATAAATCCAGTCCAAAAGATGATTTCCCTCAGCCACACATTGATATATTGGTAGACAATACTGCTAAATTCAAAGTCTTTTCGTTTTTATGGATGGATTTTCCGGATATAATCAAATCAAGATGGCACCCGAAGATATGGAGAAGACCACATTCATTACACCTTGGGGAACATTATGTTATAGAGTGATGCCTTTCGGTTTGAAGAATGCGGATGCAACTTACCAGAGAGCAATGACTACTCTTTTTCAAGATATGATGCATAAAGAGATTGAAGTTTATGTCGATGACATGATTGCTAAATCAATTGATGAAGAAGAACATGTTGAACATTTGTTGAAGTTATTCCAGCGTTTGAGGAAGTATAAACTCCGCTTGAATCCCAATAAGTGTACTTTTGGTGTTCGTTCTGGTAAGTTGTTAGCAAAAAAGGTATTGAGGTTGATCCTGCCAAGGTCAAAGCAATACAAGAGATGCCTGCACCCAAAAATGAGAAGCAAGCCAGAGGTTTTCTCGGCCGCTTGAATTATATCTCAAGATTCATTTCACACATGACTGCCACATGTGCGCCTATGTTCAAGCTTCTTCAAAAAAATCAGTCTTGTGATTGGACCCAAGACTGCCAGAAAGCTGTTGATAGTATCAAAGAGTATTTGCTTGAACCTCCAATTTTGTCTCCCCCTGTCGAAGGAAGACCGTTGATCATGTATTTGACTGTGCTTGAAGAAAGTATGGGTTGTGTTCTTGGTCAGCAAGATGAGATTGGAAATAAAGAATTTTCAATTTACTACCTCAGTAAGAAGTTCACCGACTGTGAGACTCGGTATTCCATGCTAGAGAAAACTTGTTGTGCATTGGCTTGGGCCGCTAAGCGTCTGCGTCAGTATATGTTGAATCATACCACTTGGTTGATATCCAAAATGGATCCAATCAAGTATATATTTGAGAAGCATGCTTTAACCGGGAGAATTTCCCGTTGGCAGATGTTGTTATCAGAGTATGATATTGAATACCGATCTCAGAAAGGAATCAAAGGTAGTATCTTGGCTGACCATTTGGCTCACAAACCGATTGAAGATTACCAGTCAGTGCAGTATGATTTTCCTGATGAAGAGATCTTGTACTTAAAAATGAAAGATTGTGATAAACCATTGCTTGAAGAAGGGCCAGAGCCTGGTTCCCGTTGGGGCATGGTATTTGATGGAGCTGTTAATCAATATGGTAATGGCATTGAGGCAGTGATTATTACTCCTCAAGGCACGCATTTACCATTTACAGCTAGATTAACTTTCAAGTGTACAAACAATATGGTAGAATATGAAGCTTGCATTATAGGGCTCGAAGAGGCCATTGATCTTAGAATTAAATATTTAGATGTCTTCGGAGATTCCGCTTTGGTTGTGAATCAGATCAAAGGAGAATGGGAGACGAATCAACCTTGTTTAATACCATATAGAGATTATGCGAGGAGGATTTCAACTTTCTTTACAAAAGTTGAGTTTCATCATATCCCTCGAGATGAGAATCAGATGGCAGATTCTTTCGCAACATTGGCGTCAATGATTGTAGTGAAGTATTGGAATGAGGTTCCCAATTTGTATGTGATGTGTCTTGATAGGCCATCTCATATGTTCGCTGTAGAAGAAGTCAAGGACGAGAAGTCGTGGTATCATGACATCAAATGTTTCCTCCAAAGTCAGATTTACCCTCCTGGGGCATCTTTTAAAGATAAGAAGACTTTGAGAAGATTAGCAGGTAATTTCTACTTGAATGGTGATATACTGTACAAGAGAAATTTCGACATGGTTTTACTAAGATGCGTGGATAGACACGAAGCAGACTTGTTGATGACTAAAGTGCGTGAAGGTTCCTTTGGTACTCATTACAATGGAAATGCAATGGAGAAGAAAGTGTTGCGAACAGGTTACTATTAATTGACAATGGAATCTGATTGTTGCAAGTTTGTGAAGAAATTCCACAAGTGTCAAATTTATGCGGATAAGATTCATGTTCCTCCGACACTATTGAATGTTATTTCCTCCCCATGGCCTTTCACCATGTGGGGAATTGATATAATTGGGATGATTGAGTCGAAAGCTTCGAACGGACATCGTTTCATTTTAGTGGCTATTGATTACTTCACAAAATGGGTTGAAGCGGCATCATATGCAAATGTAACCAAGCAAGTTATTGTAAGGTTTATCAAGAATCAGATCATATGCCGTTATGGTGTGCCAAGTAAGATCATTACTGATAGTGGATCAAACTTGAATAACAATATGGTGGAAGCTCTCTGTAAAGACTTCAAGATTGCACATCATAATTCTTCTCCTTACAGACCTAAGATGAATGGGGTTGTTGAAGCTGCGAATAAGAACATCAAGAAGATCATTCAGAAGATGGTTGTGACATATAAGGATTCGCATGAGATGCTCCCATTTGCTTTGCATGGGTATCGTACATCCATCCGCACTTCAACAGGGGCAACCCCTTTCTCTCTTGTATATGGTATGGAAGCAATGCTCCCAATAGAGGCTGAGATTCCATCATTGCATGTGCTCATTGAAGCCAAGTTGACTGAGGCTGAATGGTGTCAGACCAGTTTTGACTAGTTAAATTTGATAGAAGAGAAGAGATTGACTTCCAGGTGTCATGGTCAGTTATATCAGCAAATGATGAAGAATGCTTTTGATAAGAAGGTCAGACCTCGGGTGTTCAGAAAAAGTGACCTTGTGCTCAAGAAGATTCTATCATTTAAACCAGATTCTAGGGGCAAATGGACTCCTAATTATGAAGGCCCATACGTTGTTAAGATAGCCTTTTCAGGTGGTGCTTTGATTCTTACAACTATGGATGGTGAAGAGTTCACTAGTCCTATGCATGCAGATGCAGTCAAGAAATAATTCGCCTAAAAAAGGAAAAGAACAGCCCGCTAAGTTGAAAATTCGAAAGGGAGGCTTAGGCAAAAATGAGCGTCTCGGTGGATTGAAAACCCGAAAGGGAGATCCAGGCAAAAATTAGAGACATAAAATAGAAAATTTTCCCGATAAGTTAAGTACCCCAACCTGGGACAACTTATGCAAAAATTAGGGATCATGGCATGTAACTGCATTCTACTGATCTTCAATTTTGGAGAAACTTTGAGCACAAGGGTTGACGGTGATTCATCATCCCCAGTAGCGGTGAAAAGCACAGCGAACATCAAAAGTTGGTAGAAGGATTAGTGGTCATTTATATTCAATGTAACCCTTTTCCATGTAAATTACCATTTTCAACTTTGTAAAGATCTATGAAGTCTTGTCATTTACAAACTACCATTCTATTAAATAAAGTTGAGCTTTTATTCAATTGTTTCTACTCTTGTATTTTTCAGCAAATAGTTTTAAATTTTATTATGATCATTTTTTAAATTAAAATTTTAATCTAAATCATTTTCTTAAACATATAAAAGCAAGATTTTTTCAAGGCAATTAAAAAGAGACATCAATAGTATTTTGAAAACAACAAGTCTTAAGTGTGGAGCATCATGGGTTTCCCAAGCAGTTAACCCTTTGGTTATCCCTAGCCAGGTTTGTTGATCCAATTTCCCTCCGGAGTGTTAGTTCCTCGGCGGAGCTTTTGTACTTTTCCCATCTGAGTTGATTGATTCAGTGCCCTGCGGAGTTTGTGTTTCATTCCTCGACAGAGTTTGTGTATTCCTCAGCAGAGTAAGATGATTTCCCTAGTAGATCGCATTGGATTCTCCACCAGTCGACATCCCGTTCGCTCCCGGTCGGAGTTTCCTCCTGGTTTCTGAGCATCTATTTGTGTTATCCTCTGCAAGGTTATCTCACATTTGATATGGTGTTGACCTAAAATTCCCTATAGAGTTGATATTATTTCCTTTCCTCAGTAGATCTCTCATTTCCCCAGCTAGGGTTGAGCCTTTGGATTGTTGATCTCTCTGTTCACGAACAGTTGTCTCCCCCCTTTTGTGGATTGACCGAGGATTGTACCGATGATTCAACTTTTGCGACACCTTTGTATCCTTTGCGATCGTTTTGTCAGCATAATCATCACACACACACACACACACACACACACACACATATATATATATATATATATATATATATATATATATATATATATATACATATAATTCCATGATTTCATATTTCTGCATCATCATATTTGTTTATTCTTATTCTCTGTTATGGCAGTACTTTATCCCCATACAGGTTCGCTGTCTGTCCTCTCTCAATTGTAGAGTGTCGTCCCCTTAAGCAGAAAGACTTTCACCTTTCTTCTTTCCCCACTGAGTTATTTCCTCGTGGATGATCATTGTTTCAGTTTCCTCCCTAGTTGATTATCTGGATGGAACCACTCCCCTTGAGCTATATCCTCATTGAGTTGAGTCTTGATTGACCGTTTCTTTCTAGGTCTTGCCTAGATAGATGCTTTGGGTCTCCTAAGAGTTTATTACCCAGTAACTGGTAATATTCTTCTTAGTTTGCAGTTTTCCCAATACCCAAAAAGGTACCCCTGTTTTTCCCATCAGTAGAGTCCCCTATGGATTCTTTTTTTTCTTTCCGAAAGTATATCCTTGATATGTTCATCTTAACCGTTGACGAATATCTTTCTTTTCCCCGCTTTGAGTCTATCCTTGATATGTTCATTCTAACCGACAACGGATATTCTCATCCTTGGTATTCTACCCAGTAAAAAGGTAGTTGTAATCCCTATTTTGTTCCCTAGAGAGTTAATCCTTGATATGTTCATCCTAACCGGTGACGGGTTTCCTCCACTTTGTGGTCTTCCACCCAGTAACCGGTGGTTGTAAATCCTACTTTCCCTTTGCAGAGTTTATCCTTGATATGTTCACTTTAACTAGTGACAGATACTCTCTCTTGGTATTCTATCCAGTAACCGGTAGATGTAATCCCTATTTTCTCTCCTCACAAAGTCTATCCTTGATATGTTCATCCTAACCGATGACAGATTTTCTATTTGATGGTATTCTATCTAGCATTCGATAGATGTAATTCCTACTTTTTGCTCAGTTGGTTTATCCTTGATATGTTCATCTTAACCGATGACGGATATCCTCCTTGACATCCCAGGCAATTCTATCCTTGATATGTTCATCTTAACCGATGATGGATTTTCTTTCCTTTGAGTCTATCCTTGATATGTTCGCCCTAACCGGTGATAGATATTCTCATCTTTGGTCTTCTACCCAGTAACTGGTAGTTGTAAATCCTATTTCCTGCAGTTTTCCCCAGCAAGGCTATTCTTACCCACTAACTGGTAATGAATACCCTCCTTGCGGTTCCCAGCGAGTCATCCTTGATATGTTCATCCTAACCGATGATGGATGCCCTCTATGTCAGATCTTTATTATCTACCTACCCAGTAATAGGTAGTAGATAGTAGATTTTTGCTCCTCCTGTGTTGAAGTTTATTTCTTCCCCAGTTGAGTTGAGTGCGTATTTCCTTAGTAAATCGCTTTTCTTGCATGATTCAACTACTTCAGTGTTATCATGATCTACTCGAAACCCCTGCAGATGTTTTGTTTCCCCGGATGAGTCTTTCCATTTTGTATGGAGTTCCTCTAGTCCCCCAGCAATTTTAAGTCGTAGCTTGGCCTACGCATAACCTCATTTATCCCCCTAGAGTCTCTGTCTCCCTAGTGAGTTTTCCTTACGGAAAGCATTATACTCCTGCGAACTTTCAGTCTCTCTGATTTCTTTTCCTCTGTGGCAATATTTCCCATACAAAGCATTAACTTTTACATTCATATCATATGCATCATGAGGTCTCTTAAGGACTAAAATTTGTTTCTATATATTGTTATTTAAGCCCATTATACTGAGTCGATACGAATATTTTAACCTTCACCTCCTCAGTTAGAATGTCCTTAAATAGGGGCAGCTGTAAGACCCCAATTTTCACCCTAATATCCCTCATGCAATTTCATCATAAGCATTAGCATTGAGATCATACCTTGGCATCCTCCTTACCCATCTTTCAATGGGTTTGTTTTGGGAGAGATCACCAAGCACCATGTGATTGTATCATACTTGTATATTATCATTTTACTAACCAAAATATAAAAAATATGCCTTTGTATTTTCCTAACTCTTTTAAAGGTAGGGCATGTTCTCATTGATCTATCAAGTTCATATCTAGGGTTTGAGACCCTCATGGCTAAGATCATAACCAAGGATTGATCCACAATGTCTCAAAGCATCATATATGAGTCCCAATGATCTCTACATGAATTATGGATCAAGTTTTTTTCAAGAGTTTGGAGGTGATTTACCTTGGAAACCCTAGTTTGACTGGGTATCTTGAGTAACTTCTCCAACAAGCTATCTCCCCAATTGATCAAATTTCTCAAGTTACACTTCAAAATTAATCATATTATGCCTATATGATCTACCATGAGCCTAAAAGTCAAGAGAATTGAAGGTTAGCAAGTTGGTTGATGGTGGTTGGCCAAATGAATTTAGCTGATCCAAACTGGGTCTCCATAGACCCTATCTCCTACAATTTTCACCATATGAAAATGATTCCAAGAGAAAAGTTACTCTAAATGACATTCCAAACAACTTTAATGTTGATACCTAGAGCTAGGTTTGCTTGGAAAATCATTTTCTATGTTGAAACATTATAGGTCATTTTGTTTAAACCCTAATTTGAAAGTCAACTTCCCAAGACCATAAATTGATCAATTTTTATGAGATGAAATATTTCCGAGTTGCAAAATCAAGTTAAATATGTCTACTTTAACTTTTATGTTTGGAGTGAGAACTAATTCAACTTTTATGAGCATGTGATATGAGGATACATTATAGGTCATTTTTGACCTATACCATTGAACAAGTGATTTTTCCTAACTTCAAAAATGCATAACTCTATCATTCTAAATCTAAATGAAATGAAATTGGTGACAATTTTTAAGGTCTTTGAAAGAGATACAACTTTGATGAAGACACGTTTCTCATTTTAAGCTCACATAAAACGTTAATTAAGGTGGAATATTGAGATATATGACTTGACACTTAGAAAATTTTTCAACATGTTGATATTTCCAAACTTCCACCTCAAAATTCACCATGATCCAAGTTCCAAATAAAAAAATGTTCAACATAAAAGTTATTCCCCTTGATATAAGCTTTCCAAAGAACTCAATTTCATGCATTTTGGATAAGGTTTGCTAAGGCTACGCATGGCTTTAACAGGTCTGCATGGTTGGAAGAAATCAAATGCCAAAAATCACATTTCACATTGCCTTGAGATCCAAGCTTGGTTTGAACCTCAGAACAGTTGTAAGTGGACCAAATCGGATTGCTTCATGGGCCTATACACGCCCATGCAAGCTTGTGCATGATATATCGAAATTTAGCAATTTTTCAAGTGTGCAAATATCGGTCACAATTGCTATAAATACAGGCCCTTGGAGCTCAATTCAAACAGACCTTGCGCGCCAGCTTTGCCCCCCAATTCAAACCCTCACATTTCAAAGGAAAACTTGAGAATTTTAAACTTGAAAATTGAGTTTGAATCTCACTGTTTGGAGATTCAAAAAAACTCAAGGGTCCAAAGCTTTGTACCATTGCTAAACCTCTTCTGCAAGCTTCTCAAGTGTGATCAGATCAAGTTTGAAGCAAGCAAGATCCATTTCTGCACAACATTGAAGGTAAATTTCAAAAAACTTCATCTCTTCGATTCTCCCTCATATCTCATCAATTCTCTTCAATCTTTGGTTGTTTGAAGTCCTACCAATGTAGGCAAGAAGATTTAGTTGCTTAGAGTTCAAATCGAAGCAACTCAATTGACACACCTCAAAATTTAACTCCTCATATCTTTCTATATATTTGGAGTTAGTTGAAATTGAGGTCAGATTCGTGCTCTACGCCATTTTTTCTTTCAGATCATGTCCTCCTTTTTTATTTCGGTGATGGTTGAGGGTGGACCAGTCCGGTGAGGTCCACCGGAGAAGAAGATCGGAGCTCTGGCTCCGGCGATGCGTTGGCGTGCCTCCAGACCACATGATCCATTTGAAATGTTTTAATCTTAGGCGTTGGTTTTGATTACCATGCGCGCGGCGCGTTGACTAAGTTCTATCATGGAACGCGCGTTTGTGTCCACTTGATCTGCCACCTTAATTAATGAGGGAGATCAAGTGGCTCACGATTTTTTGATTTTTTGATTTTTATTTTATTTCATTTGATTTTCATTAATTCATATTAATTTTAATATTGATCCAAAAAATATGAGAGTTTCACCAAAAAAATTTAAATAAATTCCTCTTTCATATTTTGAATTAAAATTATTTTTTGGATCATTATTAATATTTTTCATGATTTAACTGATTTCGTGATTATTTTTAATTATTTAAAAATACTTTTAAGTCTTTAAAAATTCTGAAATTTTTTCTCCAAGGTCCTTTGACCTTGTTTGACCTATGATAAATCTCATGGCCATTTCTTTGGTGTTTTGATGAGGTTTTAGGAATTTCACAAACCATATTTAATTTAATGCATTATTTTTAGTATTTTTAAATTGAATAAATGCCAAATAATTGTGTTGACCTCTTGTGATGGTTTGTGTAAGTTTGACTTGTGTTGATTGGGCCTTGGTCAAGGTTGATTTGATTCTGTTAAGTTAATATCATTGGATTTAGGGGATTGATGGAATATACATTCTATCTCCCAAAATGAATGAATGATATTAACTTGGTAAAAGTCCTCTTTTTATCAATTTGAGTTTTGATCCATTCCCTTCCCCCTTCATCTAATTCCCCTTCTTTATGCATCCATTTCATTTGGCCTATGATATCTCTAAATCCTAAGGCTAGTTGATTATAAAATTAACATAAGCATAAATGAGATTAGGCCACCTCTTTTGCATTTTGTTTTTGTGTGTGGTATGTTTCATGAGCATAGTCCATTATACTATGTCTCTAACATGCATTAAAACCAAAATCCTATTGCCCGACCTTAAATAATTGTGACTTCTACATAAGTTCAATTACGATTGCTTAATATAGCGCTAATGTTTTTACACAAAAGGCATAGAATTCTAGTTAGTGAGATTGTAAGTCTCCCTTCTTTCATGGTATTGTGTGGAAACTTGGCCTTTTTTCCTTCCTTTGGAAGATGTCTTGGTTCAAGGATCCATGCGTGTGATAAGTGGGTTGAGTGTTCTCCAAAGAATGAATTGAAATAAAAAAGCAAAAGCAAAGCAATACTAACTTCTAACTCATTAACAACTAACATTTAATTTCAAGCCATTTACTTTAATGCAATTTAATTTCAAGTCTTTATTCATTTGCCATTATTCATACCATTCTAATTGTTTATGTTAATGTCATTTTCACTTTGTCCATCTGGACCATATTATGTGATATATCTTGTTTGTGTATATTTTGTTTGCTTGTGTGGTCTTTGACCATTAATGTACATAATAAGAAACAAAAACCCTAAAAAACTTTTGTGTGGACTGTTGACTTGATCTTGAACAATTGGACTTAGAATTTAGGCAACATCCCTATTCTAAAGGACTTGGCTAATGCCAACTTTCACGAAACCAAGTGCTTGTAATTTGAAACTTCATCTGTTACATCTTTGAAGACCCCTTTTGAGTTCATATGTAACATGATTATTGTGAAGTTGTTATTTTGAACCCATGACTTGTGGGATTCATCTGCTACATGGGCTAATTTGAATAAGATCATGGAGTGGCTAAGCTTGGATGTGGCTATCTTTATTTTATGCCTTGCTCTTCAAGATAATATATTTTGCATTGTGTGTTGCTTGATTCTAAAATTCCAAGGGAATTTGGGTTTTTATATGACATTCTTGTCTATTGGATTGCTACCCATTGGTCAGATCTTTTCAACTCTTAACTTTTAATTTTGTGCCGGATTAGTCTCTTCATATCCTCCCCACTTCTTTAATTTTAAAATCTCCCCCTCTCTTTTAAAAAATATTCTTTGCTTGTACTAGTTTTGTTCTAAACTTTGACCACTTTGCAAACTAGAAACTTTGGCCTTATGCCATTGCATTTTCAAACCTCTTTTCTCAATCAAACTTGTAAATAAACTTAATTATACTTGACTTAAACTTTCAAAAAGCCAAAGAAAAACTAACTCATTCAAACCATCTTTAGGCCTTTGTGTCTTTCAAACTTAAATTTTGTTAAAAGCAATGCATTCACTTTGAAATTTATACCACGAACTACGAGGTTTTGATCCCTTATTTTTATGTTGGTACGTAGGCATAAGTCCGAAGGTCTTGTCAAATACAAAAATATAATTAATGAATTCTTTTCTCATTCCCCCATTCTATTTGTTTGTACACATCACTTTGTAGAAAATACATATGCACACAAAAAAGGGCTCCCTAGGAGTACCTAGGACACTTTGGGTGCTAACACTTTCCCTCTGTGTAACCAACCCCCTTACCTGTAGTCTCTGACATTTTTATTAGTTTTGATTTGAAAACTTATTTCTTTTGGGTTTTGTTCATACTTTTCCCTTTTCCCTTGGAAACAATAAAAGCGCGGTGGCGACTCTGGTTTTATTGATGTCTTGCTTATCCATAGCTTGATAATCATGAATTTACCTCTACATATGCCATCTGTTATCATGGTTATTATAAGCACTCTCAATATCAGGATGTCAATCTGAAATCAAACAAAGATTGGCTTGTAGAGGAACATGTGTTCTTTGATGACTAAGGAAGAAACCCTAACCACCATCGGTTTCACTTTCAACCGGAGCAAAGGCAATGGGAAAGGCATTATTTTTGTCGTCTTGTGCAACAGTCATAAGGATGGTGTCGTTGTATTTTCCGTATCACCATGTTCCATCAATTTGAATAATAGGTTTGCAGAATGCAAAACCTTTAATGCATGGTTGAAATGCCCAAAAGAGTTAGTGAAATATTCTATTTCCACTAACACAAGTTCCGTATGGCGTAAATGTTGGAAATGTCTCCCTAATTGCAATAGTCCCTGATGCGTATGTCTTAAGTGCCCAGAAAAACCATGGAAATACTTTGTATGAATCCTCCTAGTTGCCGAATACATGTTCAACAGCCTTTGTCATAGTATAATTATATCGTGTGACGATATGAGATACTTTTATACTCACCTTCATTGATGGGGCCTTGTTAACAAGCAGCAAAATATTTTAACATATCAATTTAGCGCTTAATTTTTGGTGATCCTGTATAATATTAGAAGATGTGTACATATTATTGGGGCTATCTATCGAAGGTAAGGCAGTAAATGGGAAAACCAACTATGCGAATTCAATTTGCATGGAACTCTTGGGTGCTGACTTGTTAGATGATAACTCGAGAGGTTAAGGTATACTCCTTTCACACCTTAAGGAATATTACAACATCTTACAGTTAGATGAAAATTCTACCGAAGATGCTAAAATAATAAAAACTAGGTGTTATATTATGCTTTTAATTGATTTATTTTTATTTCCAAAAGATAGTGGTTCTAGTATGCATGTTATGTATTTACCTTTATTAAGACATGTAGATAGAATAAGTTATAGTTGGGGGTCTAATTGTTTGGCTTATTTTTATAGATCTTTGTATAAAAATATACACAAAGACATATCTACATTTTCTATATGCGATGTTTTGCTCCAATCATGGGATTGGTCCAGACTACCGTCCCTAGTGGCCATCAACGACAACCCGTTCATATTCCCGTACACACAAAAGTAAGTTCTTAACAATTAATGATATTTACTTAGTTTACCGATTATTATATCTAAATAATATATTTTCTTTTTTGGTGCTGATGGTCGGCTCGTGGTATGAGCTACAACAGATGTCCTAGACACTGTATTACCCAATATCGTAATCTCTTAGATTACCTTCGACCAACATATGTATTGTCATTAACATAATTAATTCGGAATAATTTATTTATAATATCACCCATTTTATAATCTAATATATTTTCACATTTTAGTTCATTTGGCATCCATATCTAAACTTGGATCATGACCATGAAATCAACGAAAAATACGCAACTGTTTGGAATAATTGAACATATGGCTTAACACTTAGAAAATATTTTGACATGTTGAAATTTCCAAACTTCCACCTCAAAATTCATCATGATACAAGCTCCAAATGGAAAAGTGTTCAACATAAGAGTTGTTCCTATTGATCTAACCTTTCCAAAGAGGCCAAATTCATCCATTTTGGACAAAGTTTGAGGGGTCTGCGCATGGCCTGAACATGGCTGTATCAGTTGGCAAGAATCATTCTTCAAACATCAATACACTTTTGCCTTGCAACACAATTCTCATTCAGACTCAATCTCACTTGCATTTGGACCTAATTGAGTTGCTTCATGGGCCTGTACATACCCATTCAAGCGTGCATTTCACATTGCCAAATTTGGAAGAATTTTCAAAGGTGCAAATATCACTTGCATTTGCTATAAATAGAGGTCCATTGCATCAGTTTTGAGGACCCTTGTGCGCCAACTTTGCCTCCCACATTTGAAACCCTCACAATTGAAAGGAAAACCTGAGAAATTTCACTTGAAATTTGAGTCTGAATCTCACTGTTTGGAGATTCAAAAACTCCAGGATCCAAAGCCTTGTACCATTCCTAATCTACTTTTGCAAGCTCCATAAGCAAGATCAAACACGAATTGAAGCAAGAGAGATCAAGTTCTGCACTTCATTGAAGGTATTTTTTACAGATTTTTCTTCTCTTCGATTCTCTCTCAATTCTCATCAATTCTCTTGGATCATTGGTTGTCTGAAGTCCTACAAATGTAGGGAAGAAGATTGAGTTGCTTTGAGGTTAAATCGAAGCAACTCAGTTCATACACCTCAAAATTCAACTCCATGTATCTCTCAATATACTTGGAGTTAGGTTGAATTGAGATCAGATTCGTGATCTGCCATTTTTCTTTAAGATCATGTCCTTCTTTTTCTTTTTTATGATGGTGATGAGTGGACCAGTCCGGCCAAGGTCGTCTGAGAAGACGGTCGGCGCTTTGCTCCGGCAATGAGGCGGCGTGGTCCAGAGCCACATGATCAGTTCAAATTGTTTTAATCGTAAGCATTCCTTTTGATTACCAACTGTGTGGTGCGCTGACTAGTGTACACCATGGAACGCGTGTTTTCATCCACTTGATCTGTCACCTTAATTAATGAGGGAGATCAAGTGGTCCATGTTTTTTTCTGATTAATTGATTTTCATTTTATTTGTTTTATTTTCATTAATTCATATTAAATTTAATATTGATCCAAAAAATATGAGAGTTTCACCAAAAAATTTTAAATAAAATCCTCTTTCATTTTCTGAATTAAAAATATTTTTTGGATCACTATTAATATTTTTCATGATTTAATTGGTTTTGTGAATATTTATAATTGTTTAAAAATACTTTTAAGTTTCCAAAATTTCTGAATTTTTTTCTCCAAGGTCCTTTGACCTTGTTTGACCTATGATAAATCTCATGGCCATTTATTTGGTGTTTTGATGAGGTTTTAGGAAATTGACCAACAATAATTTAATTTAATGCATTATTTTAATAGTTTTAATTGAATAAATGCCAAATAATTTGTGTAGAGCCATTTTAATTGACTTGGTGAGTTTGGCTTGTGTTGTTGGGCCTTGGTCAAGGTTAATTTCACTTTGTTAGGTTAAGATCATTGGATTTAGGGGATTGATGGAAGATATATTTCTTTTCCAAAATGAATGAATGATCTTAACTTGGTAAAAGTTCTCCTTTGTCCAATTTATGTTTGATCCATTCCCCCCTCCCTCTTCATCCCCTTCTTTATGCATTCATGTCATGGACCCATAATATCTCTATATCCAAAGGCTAGTTGATTGCAAAATCAACATGAGTATGGATGAGATTAGGTCCACCACTTTGCATATTCTTTTTGTGTGTGGTATGTTTCATGAGCATAGTCCATTATACTACGTCTCTAACATGCATTAACACCTAAATTCTATTGCTCGACCTCAAATAGTTGTGACTTCTACATAAGTCCAATTACGATTTCTTAACATAGCGCTAAATTTTGACACAAAAGGCATAGCATTCTAGTTAGTGAGATTGTAAGTCTCCCCTCTTTCATGGTATTATGTGGAAACCTGTCCTTTTTTCCTTCCTTTGGAAGATGTCTTGGTTCAAGGATCCATGCTTGTGATAAGTAGGTTGAGTGTTCTCCGAAGAATGACTTAAACAAAAGAAAAAGAAAAGAAATACTAACTTCTAATTCACTAACAACTAACCTTTAATTTCAAGTCATTTACTTTTAATGCACTTTAATTTTTAAGCCTTATGCATTTGCCATTATTCATACCATTCAAGTTGTTTACTTTAATGTCATTTTCACTTTGTCCATTTGAACCATATTTTGTGACATTTTGTGTTTGTACATACTTGTTTGATTGTGTGGCCTTTTGACCTTAATGTACATAATAAGAAAAAAAACCTAAAAAAGATATTGTGTAGACTGTTGGTTTGATCTGAGACCGTTGGACTTAGAATTTAGGCAACACTCCCTATGCAAAAGACTTGGCCAATGTCAACTTTTATGAAACCGAGTGCTTGTGAAGTGAACATTCATATGATATAATATTGAAGATCCATCTGAGTTCATCTGCAACATGATCATTGTGAAGCTGTTATTTTGAACCTGTGACCTATGCCATCTTTGAAGTCATCTGATACATGGGCAATTTTGAAGAAGATCATGGAGTTGCTAAGCTTGGATGGGGATATCTTTATTTTATGCCTTACTCTTCAACTTGCTATTTGTGTATTGATTATTGTGTGATTCTAAAGTCCAAGGGAAAGTTGGGTTTCTATATGACATTCTTGTCTATTGGATTGCAACTTATTGGTCAGATCTTTTCAACTCTCAACTTTTAATTTTGTGATTAGGATTAGTCTCTTCATATCCTCCCTATTTCTTTAATTTTAAAATATCTCCCTCCTTTTTAAAATCTTATTTGTTTGTGTCTGTGTTTTCTAAAACTTTGACCTTATTGCAAACTAGAAACTTTGGCCTTATGCCATTGCATTTTTAAAATCTTTTCTTAATCAAACCTATAAATAAACTTAACTATACTTGACTTAAAATCTCAAAATCCAAAAGAACTAACACTCACTCAAACCCTTTTAGGCCCTTGTGCCTCTTAAACTTAAAATTTTATTAAAAGAAATGCACTCACTTTGAAATTGATACCATGAACTACGAGGTTTTGATCCCTCATTTTTATGTTGGTACGTAGGCACAAGTCCGAAGGTCTTGCCAAACACAAAAATATAATTAATGAATTCTTTCCTCATCCCCCCATTCTATTTATTGCAAACATCATTTGAACAAAAAAACACATATGCACACAAGAAAGGGCGCCCTAGGAGTACCTAGGACACTTTGGGTGCTAACACCTTCCCTATGTGTAACCAACCCCCTTACCTGTAATCTCTGGTATTTTATTAGTTTTGATTTGAAAACTTATTATCTTTTGGGTTTTGTTCGTACTTTTCCCTTTTCCCTTGGAAACAATAAAAGCACGGTGGCGACTCTAGTTTTATTGACGTCTAGCTTATCCATAGCTTGATGGTCATGAATTTACCGCTACACAACCTAACTACTCTTCATGGGTCGCAGACTCAACTATGGCGGTAGCGCTTCATTGCATACACATGACTAAAGGGATTTGTCTAACTATCTTAGAGAATCTCCTGCAGGTGGTGGTGATGTTCAATGACCCTCAAATCCTCAAACACCTGGGGTGAATCATCAACGTGGGTTAGCGCCACGCGTTCGGGTATCTATAGGATGTGGTATCGGAGTTCGTTTAGGTCATTCTGGTCAACGACACTAGTCCTTTTTTTTATATAAAATGTACATTATTTTTCAAAAAAATTACACAACACACATAGGTGCTAGACCAATTGGCGCCTCCTCTTAAACCTAACACATAGGTGCAAATTGGATTGGTAGCACTAGATGCAGAAGTCAATCCAATTGGCACCAACTCTTTAACTTAGAGAGCAGGCGCCAATTCATTTGGCATTAGTTCTTCAAAGTGGGTTATTTTGGGAAATTATTTGAAATGTGGGTTATTTTGGGAATTTTTCTGAAAATGTGGGTCATTTTGGTAAAAAATTCAATAAAATAAATTCCAAAATGAATATTATGTCACGTGATTTGTCTTATTTCCCCAAATATTCACTAGTAACAAAATTCATTCACTAACCCAACAACATTCACTAAAATAAACTTCTTCTCCCAAACATTCATTCACCAACCCAACAACAACAATCACTAAAATAAATTTTTTCCCTCAATCATTCATTCACCAACTAAAAAGCAACATTTAATCAAATAAATTTCTTCCCTAAAAAATTTCCCACTAACAACATTCATTCACCAATCCATCAACATTCACTCAAGTGTGTCGTACCTCGAAAAAAATGAGAACACGACCTAGCAAAGCGCAATCGCACGCTCGCAATGATGGACTGACCAGAGTCGCCACCGAACTTTATTTATTCCTAAAAGGAAAGGGTAAATATAGATAAAACCCAAGAAAGAATGACATCAATTATGGTCGTCGCAACCAAATCAGGGTTCGGGTGTCGATTACGCAAGGGGAAGGTATTAGCACCCCTCACGTCAGTTGTACTCAACGGGAACCGTTAGGTTAGTTGTGTGTATTAGTGTTAGTTTGAAATGTTAGGCTTTCTCAAGTTATTAGATGGGAAAGTAAGAGTAGAAGAGAGAAGAATGTTTTTCGATTTTCAGCAAAGGGGACTAAACCTAAGTTTTTTATTAATGGGCCTGACAAGATTTACGAATCCTGCTCCTAGGTATCTCTGGGTGCAATAGAGAACTCAAGGCTTACGTAGTTCTGGGTAGAAAAATGTTTCTTTGTTAGTCGATTTTAGCGAAAGCTACTTTGTGTCAATAAAAAAAAACATCGTTGGACCCAAAACAAGTGGAGAAGTGGACGTTCGCATCACATCCGAATGGATTTACAAATCGACATTCGCGGGCAACGTCGCAAGCTTACTCACGCGTTCAAGTGGATGAAACATTGCTTTGCATCGTCTTGAAACAAAATACCTTTAGTTTGAGAAAGGGTCTAAGGGTCAATCGCACGGCGACGGAAAAAAGTTTGATTGGTTTGAATGTGTTTTGAGTAATGGTGAGAACTTGGATGGGCGAGATATCCATCTCGAATCCTAGTCTCAGGAGTGCACGGTATCCACCATGTTCCATTTCCATATTATTTGCAAAAGTATTTAATAAGAATTAAGAGTTTTTGAATTTAATTGAGAAAGGGTTTGAAGAAACCACATTGATAATTTGGATGATGGCGAGAGCTAAGATAAGCGAGATATCCATCTCGAATCCTTGTCTCAAGAATGCATGGTATCCACCGTGTTCCATTTCCATTTTTATTGAAAAGTGTTAAATAGGAATTAATTATTTTTGAGTTTTTATTGTGAAAATGGCTTGACGTTGAATCAAGAATTTGATGAGCGATTGCGAAAGATTTGAATGACATGGTTTGAAAGAAATGGGATAGATAGAAATGGATGAATAGAAGTGGATGGATTTGTTTATTGGTAAAATACTCGATGTTGGATCGAGTCCTAATTTTTGATCTTTTTTAAAAGAATTTGATTTTATTCTTGTGTTACTAACTAGCTAAACACTCGAGCAAATAAAGAAATAAGAACGGTAAAATTATTACATGCCATAGGAGTGGGGGTACATTTTTTCGAACGGGGATTTTAAGATAATGAAACAATTAAATCGAGCTCAATCAATGAATAAGCAATGCATGGGTGTAGGTGCAAGAGAATCGTCTCATTGTAAGAAGGCCCAAGAGTAAGTCATGTGAAGAAAATAAACAACACAACAAGTTATATTTACAAGACATTCAAAAATTAAATTGAAAGAAGTAAAATCGGGACGTGCACGGATAAAAATCGGGATCCGAGGATGTGAATCAAAGTCACATAGCGCAAGAACGTGCAAGGTAAATGGAAATTGAAAAGCAAACGAAAAACCTAGATAATGTGCTCAAAGTCGGTTTGCGCATAATGACAATAATTGAAATGTCATATGTGATTAATCAAAACGCGGTAAAATACTATCGATATATGGATAAAAATATTCATGGATAAACAACATGAGAATTGCTGAATTCATAGATTAAAAATTGATGTTTAAACAACAAAATAAATCAAGGGCAAACATTAAAATCAACAAGCGTCGGAGAAATGAGAAATAAAATATAAAAAGGATTAAAAATAAAATAAACATAAAAAAATGAAATAAATATAAAATGGGTTGTGGTCGAACCCATGACCTAACAGGAAGCATGGATGAATAGTCATAAACCATATGCTTCTAGAAACATGCAAATAAAATGGAAATTAAGAAAAGGTGACAAAAGGTATCAAACCCACGCCCTGAGCCATTCCAAACCATGGCTTTACCAACTCAACCAGACACGCTTGTCTATATTAACTTGTATTTATTAATATATATTCAAAAAATACATTTTATTTAATTAAAACATTTACAAAAACAAAAAGCAGTAGCAGTACTTATTATTTACTGTCTGCAACTTAAAACCAGAAAAATGCATGATAGAAAAATGCATGACAGAAAATGCGATGACTTTCGTATCACGATGATGCAATAGAAAATATAATCGTAATATGCTTGTACCATTATAAATCGGATAACAACATAGACAAGCCGACATAACCGTAAGAGGTAGCGAATAAAACCAAGCAGAAACATGAGTGCGCAATCAAAATAAATCATCAACATAAACTCAATATGCATTTTAAAAAGCAAACCATTGAAGCGAAAACAAAAGTCGAAACACACAACAAAAAATGCACAAATAGATACACCGAACAAACTTTCCGATAACTAAAATGCGACATGTACGGTAACGAATTTTTCAACGACTCGACAAAAAAATGCCCACGACAACCACATGATTAAATCCAAACAGAAACAAACTAATAAATGAATATAATGAAAACCAAAATTCGAATGAAACGAAATCAAATTGAAATTGAAAACAATAGTACTAGATATGAATTCAACAAGGGTGTAGCACAAGCACGGCATGACCGAAATCCACACACAAAGTTAAGTGCACACGCTGTTATGTACAACAGAAATCACAACAAATATTACCGTAATACAAAGTCTCCAATGAACCCAATCGTCGAATCAATACATCGGTAAATCAGTAGTAATGAAGCAAGTTTTAACAAACACTAACATAAGCAAAATAAATCCAGCGAAGCGCCACCGACTCGAAGCGAGAATATGCTAAAAAAAATGCACTCAACATGATAACAAGTTTAAAATAAAAAATGTTACCAATCAAATCAACTTGATGTTGCTATCGCCTCGTCAAAAGTTGTTATGGAAGTGTGATTAGTATTTATGGATTCTTTCTTGCAAACTTATCCATTGGAGGAAACAACACAAACCATAAATCGTTATTCTACAACGGTTGTAGCGCCGAGGATGTGTTGTTCTATTATGGCGGAACAATGGTGGAGTAAAATGAAGGACTAGTTCTTTCAAGGTTTTATATTGTGGTGGAATGTTTCGGCTGGGGTTTGGCCATGAGCGGAAAGGCGTAGATGACGATGTGAAAGGTGGTTCTGCTTTGGTTTGAGGAGCGATGGAGGAGGGGATGAGCTTTGAGAAACGACACTTACGGTTACCGTCTCCTTTGCTGGCTAGGGTCCATTTTAAAAATCCAAAATGTGGTGTTTTCTTTCTTTTTGAGAGCCTCCTCCTTTTTCTTTCTTTAAAAGGGTGTTCTCCTCTTTTCTAACCAAAACCCACACCTCTGTCCTTTTCTAATGGCTAGCCAATGATAGAAAATAGACCGCAGTAAGGTCCAAAAAACACCGTTGGTATTGAGCAAGTGTCTCCCTCTAAGGTGACATTCTCTCTCTTGAAATGAGTTGTCAAATGTACCAACGACAAAGGGATCCTTCTCTTATTTAAAAAGATTCGAATATTTAGGAGCAATAATTAATAGAATAACAAAAGATATTATTATCCTTCAAAGTAAAATTAATTGACACATAAAAAAACCGGTTATTTTGAATAAAATAAAATAAAGAATAAAGTAAAAGGATGAAAATGAATAAAAAGTCGGATACAAAAAAAAAGCTTGAAAAATTAAAATGATTGAACCATAATGATCAGTGCGAAATAAACTTATTAGAAAAATATAGCGTTTCTTTTAATTTTGAAATAAGTTTTGACCGATTAAACAGTCTCGAGCGGATCAAAAAGTGGCTGAAACATTAGCCGAAAAATGATTCGAGCATACCAGATTAACTACGCGAAACATAGATTAATAAAACCGATGTCTACAAGCTTGATTTTAAAATTTTTCATCTACTAATTTGACGCACATTTGTCAATTAATTCAACCGGTTTGGCTGTAGATCCGAAAAATGATTTCAACTAACATTCTAGGCATTATGCAATATGGAATGCATGTTATGCTATGTAGAGACGCAAACAACCATGATGAATGTATTGAGTCAGCGATTCAGGATCAAAATCGGGATGTGATAGTTGCCCCTATTTAAGTATCTTCAAATAGAGAATATGAAGCAGGACACTCTTTATATGATCATAGTGGGAGATAGGTAAATACTAAGAATACCCGGATTTTGATCCTGAAATGAAAATTCTATGATATGATATGTGACCCTAACAAGAGATGTTATACCAGATAGACGAATCTGTGAGGAATACTGATGGCCCATAGAGAAATAAACAAATAGGATAAAACAACTCGTTGGGGATGACAATTATGCTGGAGAGTCATACACACACTAGGGAGTACTCAAAGTGAAAGTTGATAAACGACACTTCAAATACAAGAGATTTCGTCAGCAGGTTCAGACACGACCTGAAGACAACTTGAATATTTTCTACGAAAATTCCCATAACAGGTTCATACATGACCTAACAACACTAGAATAATCAACGAAAAAGGTTATTCAAAGCAGGTCAAACCTTACCTAGTAATACTAGAATAAAAAGTTCAGCAACAGGTTCATACATGACCTGACAATGCTGGGGAATATCAAGAAGTTCTGACAGCAGGTTCAGACATGACCTGATAACATTAGAAAATTCAAAGAGAGCATATCAACAGGTTCACACATGACCTGATGACAACTTTAACATTCTTGACAAATCCTAAGATTTCTCACAAGAAAATCATCCGATTAAAAAAAGTGAGAATTCCTATCAAAGCAAAAGTCCAAATAACAGCTTTCTAGGAAGCACTAGGGCTAGCAGGATAGAAAAACTTTATGTAGGTGCCAACAACAATTGGACTTATACCATAAGCGTAGGTTACAACCAACTTCAAACGGATTGGTGTCAGTTACAACGGGACTTCAAGGGTGCTGGTGACAACTAGTCTTAAAGATACCATTTACAAATGGATTTGACAGATGCTGGTGACATCCAGACTTTAAAAAGATACCAGTTACAACTAGATTTGACAAACACTGGTGACAACCATACTTTTAAAAGGATACCAGTTACAAATGGATTTGACAGACGCTGGTGACAACCAGACTTTTAAAAGGATACCAGTTACAACTGGATTTGACAGACGTTGGTGACAACCAGACTTTAAAAGGATACCAGTTCTAACTGGACTTCAAAATTAGAGCCCCAGGTACAACTGGACTTGACAGGTAATGCCAATAACAATTGGACTTATAAAAAAATGTTGGTTACAACCAAACTTTAAAAAGATACCAGTTATAATTGGACTTCAAAATTAGAGCGTCGAGTACAATTGGACTTGACGCTAGTGACAACCAGACTTAACGAACGACGCCAGTAACAACTGGACTTAGAGGTCGAGGAATAAAAACAACAGAGAAACTTGAGATTATGCAAACGAGCACGAAGTAGTTCGGGTCATGCATGACTTTGATTTTGCTTATATGCATGATATATGAATGATCATGATGTGCAAATGCTGACAACATGCAGACTGGGAGTTTAAAGAAGGCTTTATGGAGGTACTGAATCCTCAACACCAATAAATCAACCAAATGAGCGATGATAGATGCATCAAAGGGGGATCTATCAAGATGAGCAGTTACAACTGGCCCAACAATCCTTTCAGAGAATGGTGAATTATGCTCTCTGGAGATATATGTTGATTATTCCAGGAAAAGTCTTGCAAATTGAGACTTGTGGGGAAAGACGAAAGATTTCCTTTTAATATTTCCACATGTCAAAGCAAAAATCGTGTTTCTCAATATGTTGAAAAATTATTTTTAAGTTTAAAATTTCATTATTAACAAATAAATGGTATTTTGCATAACAAAGAAAAATCATAGAAAAACAGAAAATGATAGAAATTGATAGGCAAACTTGTATTTATTCAAGAATGGTAGCACACAAATGGTGTAGCTCCATCGAGCGTTAGAAATTTGAAAATGGCAACGGGGAAAAGGTTTACATTGAATCATAATGAAAACTACTATCCCTAGTAACAATGACTCCACAAAACCTCGCTTCTAAAGGGAGCAGTTGGATTGATCTTCCACCTCTAGCTCTTCTGTGTTGATCAGTGGCAACTGATGCAGTCTATGCCTTTTGTCCCTAATTTTTGCCTGGATCTCCCTTTCGGGTTTTCAATCCACAGGGATTCTTTTTTTTTCCTAAGTCGCCCTTTCAGGTTTTCAACTTAGCGAGCTACCATTTTTTATTATTATCCCTAACTTTTGCCTAGACTACCCTTTCAGGTTTTCAGTCCACTGGGATACCCATTTTTGCCTAAGTCGCCCTTTCAGGTTTTCGACTTAGCGGGTTTTGTTAGGTATAGTATCTTTTGACTGCATCAGAGTTCACAGGGTGAATGGCCTCTTCTCCATCCATAGTTATGAGAAACAAAGCACCTCCAGAGTATGCTCTCTTTACAACGTACGGGCCTTCATAGTTAGGAGTCCACTTCCCACGTGAATCTTTGTATACTGGCAAGATCTTCTTAAGCACGAGATCCCCTTCCTTGAACTCTCGAGGATAAACCTTCTTGTCAAAAGCTTTCTTGATTCGTTGCTAGTACAATTGTCCATGGCACAGAGCGGTCATATGCTTCTCATCAACGAGGTTAAGTTGATCATAATTGTTTTGGATCCATTCAGTTTCATCTAGCTTGGCCTCCATAAATATTCTCATTGAAGGTGTCTCTACTTCTACTGGGAGAACTGCTTCCTTCCTATAGACCAAGGATAATGGGGTTGCCCCTATTGAAGTGCAGACTGAGGTCCAGTATCCATGCAATGCAAAGGGTAGCATCTCATGCCAGTCCTTGTAGGTTTTCACCATCTTTTTCAGGATTTTCTTGATGTTTTTATTGGCAGCTTTAACAACACCGTTCATCTTTGGACGATATGGAGAAGAATTATGGTGTTCAATCTTGAAACTCTCACATAATTCTGTCATTGTCTTATTGTTCAAGTTTTAACCGTTGTCGGTAATGATCTTGTTTGGGATTCCATAGTGGTAGATAATCTCCTTCTTGATAAAGCGAGCGACCACATGTCTCGCCACATTGGTGTAGGAAACAACCTCCACCCATTTAGTAAAGTAATCGGTGGCAACGAGGATGAAGTGATGACCATTGGAATCCTTAGGCTTTATAGCACCAATCATTTCGATGCCCCACATTGAGAAGCTCCAAGGCGATGTCAAAACATTCAGCAGTTTTGGCGGTACATGCACTTCATCAGCATAAATCGGACATTTATGACATTTTCTAGCATAGCTGAAACAATCGGACTCCATGGTCAACCAGTAATAACCAACTCTCAAAATCTTCTTGGCCATTGTGTTGGTGTAAGCCCTAGAGGCCAATACTTTTAGTACTTGTATCGAATTATTTATTAATAATAAAAGGCATTTTCTTTATTATGGTTGATTAATAAAGTCCCTGGAATAGATAGTCCGTTTAATGTATTAAGTGTGACTTAATCATGAGAACACATTAAACATAAGGACACTATTCTTAAAGTATCCGTAGTCGAGCTTTAGTGTGAAGTGGGATAACATTAAAGCATTAAGACTATTATGTTTGTAGACTGATGATCACATCTCATGGATCATGGATAAAGAGTTATCTAGTCTTAAACATAGGTATGAATATTAGGAGTAATATTTATACCGGATTGACCCGCTATGAGAATACTATATAGAAAGTTATGCAAAGTGTCATAAGTTATTCTCACGGTGATAATAATGTATACCACTCTTCGACCTAAAACCACTATGGATCCTAGGTGTAGAGTCGAGTGCTTTATTGCTGATCCAACGTTGTCCGTAACTGGATAACCATAAAGACAGTTGATGGGTACTCCACGAAGCATGCTGAGGGACATGAGTGTCCTAGATGGAATTTGGCAATCCTGCGTAACAGGATAAATTTCTATGGGCCCAATATTGAGCTGGACAAGGGTGACACGGTCTATACCTTGTGTTCAATATAGACATAAGGGCAAAGGGGTAATTATACACATAATTATTATCACAGGAGGTTTTGTCAGATCACATGACATTTTCGTGACTTGGGTAGCAGTGATGTGTTGCTAGATACCGCTCACTGTTTATTATGTTAAATGCGTGATTTAATATAATTGCCAACGCCGCGAAAACCTATAGGGTCACACACAAAGGACGGATTGATGAGAGATAGAGTAACTAAGGAACACCGTAAGGTACGGTGCACTTAAGTGGGAGACGAAATATGGTAAGGTACCAAATACTTAAGTGATTTTGGGCATATTATAAGATATGGGCAAAAATACACTTAAGTGGGCTTTTTAGCTTGAAGCCTACACAAGTGGTTCTATAAATAGAACCCCTTGGGTATAAGCATTGTCACTCCAATCCACTCAGACAGAAATTCAAGTAGAGACTTGTAATTTTGTTTCCCTCTT
This sequence comes from Lathyrus oleraceus, assembly GCF_024323335.1. Classification (NCBI taxonomy): domain Eukaryota; kingdom Viridiplantae; phylum Streptophyta; class Magnoliopsida; order Fabales; family Fabaceae; genus Lathyrus; species Lathyrus oleraceus. The sequence continues at coordinate 181,861,944 of NC_066582.1, read as the reverse complement.
TCTCTCACTCAAAGCCTTCATTCATAACAGCTAGCACTGCGATTGAAGGAATCCGTTCGTGTGGACTGAGTAGAGACGTTGTCATCGTTCAACGTTCGTGATCGCCCCGTGGATCGGTATCAAAGGTTTTGATCATTATCAGAGATCTGCACCAAAGGTTTGAATCGCCACAAGAGGTAACGATTCTATCACTGATCATGCCCATTCGTAAGGATCACTAAATGGAGAAAAATTTAAATTCCGCTGCGCCTTGGATGGCTATTCTCCTACAGTGGTATCAGAGTCACTTACGAAACCATGAATCTGATAATTGTTTTTGTTCTGTAATAATATGATTAAAGACAGAATGAATCAAAGGTTAAATTGAGATCGATCAAGTTACATATATGTGATATATGTAATCCTGATGCAAAATACATTATATATGATATAGTGTTCTCGTTTCGTTCATTCAAACCCTCGATGATTGTTTTCCTTTGAGCGATCAATGGTCGTTTGCTTCTTGATCCAACATTAGTATGGTGAAGCAATGACGTGTTGATCAATCATACTGAATTAACAATCGAGATGTGTTTGACGGTCTGAAATTGGTGCATCAGGGTTAGTGACGGCACAAGGGTCGTGTTGTCAGAGAGTTATGCGATTGGGGTTTGACTGCACAAGAGTTGTGCTTTCTAAACACTTTTTGGAACAGTGTTAACCGGTTAACGCATATGGTTAACCGGTTAACGCAATGCGAAATTAAATTTTTTTAAGTTTTCAAACAGTGTTAACCGGTTAACGCATTTGGTTAACCGGTTAACGCAAGGCGAAAAACAGTTTTCCAAGACATTTTCAAACAGTGTTAACCGATTAACGCATTTGGTTAACCGGTTAACGCAAGGCAGAATTTTTTTTTTTTAGATTTCAAACAGTGTTAACCGGTTAACGCATATGGTTAACCGGTTAACGCAAGGAAATTTTCACCCGTTCGGCTAACTCAGTGCTTTAAAAGTGTCAAGTGTTGATACGAAAAGCGACATCGATTTTAAATGAATTTTTCATTAAAATGTGATGATCGGTCGTCGAAATTTAATTTGATTTTAATTAATTAAAGGAATTAATAATAATAATAAACTGTTTATTATTGTCTTGTGGTGATCGGTTATGGCCTTAGTCTTCTTTTATTTTGTTTTGGGTTTTAAAATACGACCTGCGTGTCGTGCCTCTCTCTTAATCTCCCAAATGTAACTTCTTTTCTCATCTCACTCCCTCGTATGTAAAACGAGTTTCTTTCATGTAATGTAATGATATGAAGAAAGCAAAGAAGTCAGTGCCAAAGGAGAACAACCTTGAAGATCTTGCTTGGAGAAGCTTAGATCGTTGTAGGTTAGCTTAGGTTCTCTCATTGGCTTGGGAGAACAATTGCGCTAGGGGCCATAACTGTTTCATTTTGTTTGTATGTATGTTGATGCATGTGAATGTATGTTGATGCATGTGAGAGACGGTTTATATGATAAACAAGCCGGTGAGATCAAAAAAATTGCAATTCCCTCAAAATAAATATTAAGTTTTAAGCTTTCCAAGTGTTAACACTCATCAAGACTAGTATCGAATAATGTAGGTTTCGCCTACGCGAGGTGCATGTTCTATATTAGTAAGGTGCGATGGGATAATTGTAATATCCAACTGTTAAAACAATGGGTCAAACTTAACTAAACAAATTATAATAAGATTATATATATGTTTAAAAGCAAGAGTTGGGAATGATCCATATGATGGATTGGAATAAGGAGTTATTCACCCAACTGTAATTTTCGAGAGTTGTATGAGATACAATTGGAAGGAGTTCCTACCTAAATAACCTAGTTTTGTGTAATCCGCCTACGCGGACTTAGAACGAAGTGAAATATGGATCTCGACCCACTAGAAAATCTTCCAACGGGATTTTCCGATTCAAATGATGAGGGTCATTTGTTTTGAATAAAATAGTGGGAGCATGTTTAATTAAAGGCCTAATTAAATATGTCAATGATACTTATATTTTCATTAATCCTTATGTAGATTACCATGACAGCAAACACCTCTAACAACATCCTGCAATCAATCCTTGATAAGGAAAAATTGTCTGGGACAAATTTCCTGGATTGGCACCGAAACCTGAGGATTGTCCTCAAACATGACAAAAAGCTGTATGTCTTGGAGACACCTGTTCCTGAAGAGGAACCTCCTAGTTCTGCACCTAAGGCAGAAATAGATGCTTATAAGAAGCATGTCGATGATGCCAATGAAACTGCTTGTCTCATGCTGGCTACCATGAACTCAAAATTGCAAAAGCAACATGAGAACATGTCAGCGTTCGATATGATCGAACACCTGAAGTTGCTTTATCAAGAGCAAGCAAGGCATGAGAGGTTTGAAGTTTCAAAAGCCCTTTTTCAAAGCAAGTTAGCTGAGGGAGCCCCTGTAGGTCCCCATGTACTCAAGATGATTGGGTATGTGGAAAACCTTGAGAGATTGGGTTTTCCCCTCGAAAAGGAACTTGCAACTGATTTGATCTTGCAATCGTTGCCAGATAGTTTCAGTCAATTTGTCCTAAATTTCAATATGATTGATATGGACAAATCTCTTCCTGAACTGCTCGCCATGTTAAGAACTGCCGAGCAGAATCTGAAGTCAAAAGGGAAGTCCATTCTGATGATCGGAAATGGAAAGAGACAGAACAAAAGGCCCACTAAGCAAAGTGATAAGGGGAAGGGCAAGGAAGTTGCCAATCCCAGACCCACTGCTGCTTTGAAGCCTAGTGGAGGCATAGCAAAAGAAGGCACCTGCTTCCATTGCGGTAAGACCGGACACTGGAAGAGGAACTGCCCAAAGTACTTGGAAGATAAGAAGAATGGAGTAGAGACTTCAACTTCAGGTATTTTTGTTATTAATTTATCTACTTCTGCATCATGGGTATTAGATACTGGATGCATTTCTCACATTTGTACAAATGTGCAGGAACTAAAAAGGAGTAGAGATTTGGCAAAAGGTAAAGTCGACCTACGAGTTAGCTATGGAGCAAAGGTTGCTGCTTTAGCCATAGGAACTTTTGTATTGACTTTACCTAGTGGTTTAATAATTCAGTTAGAGAACTGTTATTATGTACCTGCAATTAGCAGGAATATTATTTCCATTGCTTGTTTGGACAAGTTTGGTTTTTCATTTATAATAAAGAACAATTGTTGCTCAATTTATTTGAATGATATATTCTATGCTACTGCACAAATGAACAATGGACTATATGTCCTTGATCTTGAAATGCCTATTAATAACATTAATACAAAAGGGTGAAACCTAACGAGTTAAAACCAACTAGGTAAGAATATTAAAACTCTTCGATCAGATCGAATTGATGAGTATTTAATCCTAGAGTTTGATGACCATCTGAAAGAGTGTGGGATCCTATCCCAACTTACTCCTCCTGGAACATCCCAATGGAAGGGTGTATCTGAGAGAAGAAATCGAACCCTGTTGGACATGGTCCGATTCATGATGAGTCACACCAATCTTCCAAACTCCTTTTGAGGACATACACCATTGACATCAGCTTACACACTTAACCGTGTTCCATCCAAAAGGTTGAAAAGACACCATATGAGATATGGAGTGGTAAGAGACCACATATGTCTTACATGAAGATTTGGGGTTGTGAAATTTATGTGAAACGACAAATTTCAACTAAGCTTAAGCCCAAGTCTGACCAATGCTTATTTGTGGGGGTATCCTAAAGAAACAAGAGGATATTACTTCTACAATCCTTCGGAGGGCAAAGTGTTTGTCGCTCGAATTGGAGTTTTCCTAGAAAAGGATTTTAATTCCAAAGGAACCAGTGGGAGGAAAGTAGAGCTTGAAGAAATTCAAGAATCACAAAGCATCGATACACCTATGGAGGAATTAGAGCAGGAAACACAAGTAGTTGTGTAAGAGCAACCTGCTCAAGTAGAAAAAGACTAGCGTAGGTCAGGCAGGATACGTCACCTACCTGAGATATATGGATATCTGATTAAGGTGAGGTATTACTCATGGATCAAGATGAGCCTGCGAACTACTCATGGAATCTTCGCCTTGATGAAACAGTAAAACTGTATGGATTCATCAAGAACGAATATGAGCCTTGTGTCTACAAGAAGGTTAGTGGGAGCATGATCGTATTCCTGGTATTATATGTAGATGACATATTACTCATTGGAATCGATATCCCTACCCTGCAACAAGGAAAGTCTTGGTTGGGGAAATGCTTTTCTATGAAGGACCTGGGTAAAGCAGCCTATCAGAATCTATAGAGATAGATCATGAAATGCTTGGCCTAAGTCATAATACATAGACAAAGTGCTGAGACGCTTTAATATGAATGATTCCAATCTGGTTATGTGTTTTGCTTAAATGGTGGCACTGTGAGCTTGAAAAGTTCAACGCAAGATGCAGTTGTTGATTCTACAACTGAGGCCGAGTATATTGCTGCCTTAAGTGCAGCAAAGGAAGCTGTTTGGATCAATAAACTTGGCATAGTCCCTAGCATTGTGGATCCCATTGGTCTCTATTATGATAACAATGGTGTTATCGCACAAGCTAAGGAGCCTAGATCTCACCAACGATCCAAACACATACTAAGGCGTTGTGCGAAAATATGTAAAGTACCTACACTTGACAATATAGTTAACCCACTGACAAAGCCTCTTGCGCAGCAGAAGCATGATGGCCATACTAGATCAATGGGCATACGGGGTATGCCTGATTGGCTCTAGTGCTAGTGGGAGATTGTCGGTGTAAGCCCTAGAGGCCAATACTTTTGGTACTTGTATCGAATTATTTATTAATAATAAAAGGCATTTTCTTTATTATGGTTGATTAATAAAGTCCCTGGAATAGATAGTCTGTTTAATGTATTAAGTGTGACTTAATCATGAGAACACATTAAACATAAGGACACTATTCTTAAAGTATCCGTAGTCGAGCTTTAGTGTGAAGTGGGATAACATTAAAGCATTAAGACTATTATGTTTGTAGACTGATGATCACATCTCATGGATCATGGATAAAGAGTTATCTAGTCTTAAACATAGGTATGAATATTAGGAGTAATATTTATACCGGATTGACCCGCTATGAGAATACTATATAGAAAGTTATGCAAAGTGTCATAAGTTATTCTCATGGTGATAATAGTGTATACCACTCTTCGACCTGAAACCACTATGGATCCTAGGTGTAGAGTCGAGTGCTTTATTGCTGATCCAACGTTGTCCGTAACTGGATAACCATAAAGACAGTTGATGGGTACTCCACGAAGCATGCTGAGGGACATGAGTGTCCTAGATGGAATTTGCCAATCCTGCGTAACAGGATAAATGTCTATGGGCCCAATATTGAACTGGACAAGGGTGACACGGTCTATACCTTGTGTTCAATATAGACGTAAGGGCAAAGGGGTAATTATACACATAATTATTATCACATGAGGTTTTGTCAGATCACATGACATTTTCGTGACTTGGGTAGCAGTGATGTGTTGCTAGATACCGCTCACTGTTTATTATGTTAAATGCGTGATTTAATATAATTACCAACGCCGCGAAAACCTATAGGGTCACACACAAAGGACGGATTGATGAGAGATAGAGTAACTAAGGAACACCGTAAGGTACGGTGCACTTAAGTGGGAGACGAAATATGGTAAGGTACCAAATACTTAAGTGATTTTGGGCATATTATAAGATATGGGCAAAAATACACTTAAGTGGGCTTTTTAGCTTGAAGCCCACACAAGTGGTTCTATAAATAGAACCCCTTGGGTAGAAGCATTGTCACTCCAATCCACTCAGACAGAAATTCAAGTAGAGACTTGGAATTTTGTTTCCCTCTTTCTCTCACTCAAAGCCTTCATTCATAACAGCTAACACTGCGATTGAAGGAATCCGTTCGTGTGGACTGAGTAGAGACGTTGTCATCGTTCAACGTTCGTGATCGCCCCGTGGATCTGTATCAAAGGTTTTGATCATTATCAGAGGTCTGCACCAAAGGTTTGAATCGCCACAAGAGGTAACGATTCTATCACTGATCATGCCCATTCGTAAGGATCACTAAATGGAGAAAATTTTAAATTCCGCTGCGCCTTGGATGGCTATTCTCCTACACATGGCATGCCCATTAGCACGGGTTCGAAAGGATCCTTCATGAATCTCCTTGATTAACAAGTCTGCTTCGTGTCTATCCATGCATCTGAGCATAACCATGTCATGGTTTCTCTTATAAAGCACATCATTGCTAAAAAAGAATTTGGAAGATAACCTCCTCAGAGTTTTCTATTCCAACAATTTAGCATCTTCTGGATACTCTTGACTTAGTAGATAACACTTGATGTCATGAAACCATGGTTTACCTTCAGTTTCTTCTTCAATCGTTGACAGTAGGCAGGCTCATCTCTTTGCTATATTCGAATAACTAGAGCTTCATTACAGAATCTGACTTGGTACATTGATGCTAATGTTTCCAAAGCGTCAGCCACTTGATTTTCTACTCTTGGGATGTGATGAAAAGTGATACCGTCAAAGTATTTAATCAGTTGTACAACATGAGCACGATATGGGATTAACTTTGCATCATGGGTCTCCCATTCACCTTTGACCTGATAGATCACCAAGGCTGAGTCTCCATACACCTCCAGGATCTTGATTCGGAGATCAATTGCGGCTTCAATACCAAGGATACAAGCTTCATACTCCGTGACATTATTCGTACAATCAAAGCACAATCTTGTTATGAAAAGGGTAAAGCCACCATTTGGATTCATCAAAACAGCTCCCACACCATGACCACTGTAATTGGAGGAACCATCGAACCCGAGCTTCCATCGAGATCCTGGTTCTGGTCCTTCATCTGGGCCTGGGATCTCACAATCCTCTATTACCATTATATCCTCATTGGGGAAATCAAACTTCAATGGCTGATAGTCTTCAACTGTTGGTGAGCGAGATACTCTGCTAAAACACTTCCCTTGATTGCTTTCTAGGTTACATACTGGATGTAGTATTCTGACAAGAGCATCTGCCAATAGGCAAGTCTTCCAGTTAAGGCGGGTTTCTCAAAGATATACTTTATTGGATCCATTTTTGAGATCAACAAAGTAGTATGACAAATCATATACTACCTCAAACGACGAGCGGCTCATGCTAGCGCGCAACAAGTTTTCTCCAAAAGCGAATATCGACTTTCACAATGAGTAAACTTTTTGCTCAGATAGTAAATAGCATGTTCTTTTCGACCAGTTTCGTCATCTTGCCCCAGCACGCATCTCATTGACCCTTCGAGCACAGTCATATACATGATTAACGGCTTCCCTAGGATAGGTGAAATCAAAATAGAAGGCTCTTGCAAATATTGACGAATCTTCTCAAAAGCACTTTGACAATCAGAATTCCATTCAACATCTTGATCTTTTCAAAGAAATTTGAAGATAGGCTCGCACGTGGCAGTCATATGTGAAATAAACCTTGAGATGTAATTCAAACGTCCAAGGAAACCTCTAACTTCTCGCTCAGTGCGTGGAGCAGGCATTTCTTGTATAGCTCGAACCTTTTCAGGTTCCACCTCAATTCCTCGTTGACTAATGATGAAACCAAGCAACTTCCCTGAACAGGCACCAAATGTGCATTTTACAGGGTTTAATCGTAGTCTAAACTTTCTGAGGAGTTCAAACAACTTCTTCAGATGGTCCATATGATCTTCTTCATTCTAAGATTTAGCAATCATGTCATCAACATAGACCTCTATCTCCTTGTGCATCATATCATGGAAAAGAGTGACCATAGCTCTTTGGTAAGTTGCCCCGACATTTTTGAGACAGAAAGGCATCACCTTGTAGCAAAACGTGCCCCAAGGGGTAATAAAAGTGGTCTTCTCCATGTCATCTGGAGCCATCTTGATTTGATTGTATCCAGAAAATCCATCCATAAATGAGAATACAGCAAAACTCGCAGTGTTATCTACCAAAGTATCAATATGTGGTAGAGGAAAACCGTCCTTTGGACTAGCTTTGTTTAGATCCCTATAGTCAACACACATACTCACCTTTCCATCCTTTTTAGGCACAGGTACAATATTAGCTACCCACTGTGGGTACTTCTCCGCTATGAGGAAACCAACGTCAAACTGTCGCTTGACTTATTCACGAATCATCAGATCCATATCTGGTCTTGTTCTTCGGAGTTTCTGTTTTACTAGCGGGCAACCTGGCTGAAGCGACAACTTGTGTTCAACGATGTCGGTGTACAGGCCTAGCATATCCTGATATGACCATGCAAATACATCCACATATTCTTGCAGCAACTTGACCAATCTCTCTTTGACGCTTTCTTCAAGTGTGGTGCCGACCTTGACTTCTTTCTTCTCTTCCTCTGTGCCAAGGTTGATGTTTCCACTCGTTCTTCATGTGGCTGAAGGGCTTTGGACTCGTGCTCGAGCAACCTTTCCAATTCGTCGGGGATTTAACAATCTTCCTCACCCTCTTCTCCCTCTTGGTAGATAGGGGAGTCAAAGTTATGAGAAGGAGTAGAGTCATTGGATTCAACGGGGTTATCATTTATTCTGCGTGTTTGAATGATTGATTTTTTAGAAAAGTAAAAATAAAAGATGCACAAATGAAAAGTTTTTTTTTGTTCGAAAAGATTTCCATTTTCTTAAGAGAAAGCAAATAAATGAATAATAAGAATTTTAACAAAATGCCTTTTATTCACTGATAATGATTACTTGAAAATGAAAAAGGGGCCCTACAACACGATCCATTAGCATTGGGCAGAGCTAAGGATTTGAAAGGAAAACAACAATCATTACTTTGACAAAGGAAAAATTCCAGGGATCTCGACCGCCTTCCAATTGTTCAAAGTTGTCTCACACCGGTAAACCTAACATAGCTCATCTTCATCTTCGGTGTTGCCTTCAATTGCGTTGACCTGATCTCCATGGATGAATCCTGTACTGAGGAATACTTCCTGGATGCTTTGGGTGTTATCCTTTGCAGGGACTCAGGCTCCTTTCGCAGCGGAAGGCACATATCCCAGACCAAAGCGATCATGCTTCTCACGAACATCAATAAGCTGACCCCAACCTTCAAGGTTTCCTCCTTCAATGTTAGACTTTACGCTTTTCAGAGAAGCAAAAGATGAACAAGATTTCCCAATAGGGTCCTTCATCTCCACAAAAGTGGCGTTGGCTATTTCAAGAGTTTGGAAAGAAGTTTCCAAAGCGTCCTCATCTGCCTCGATATACCTAAAGGATGAAAGGTGACTGACCACAAAGTCCTCCTCTCCATAAATGATGATCAATTGATTGTCCATCACGAACTTCATTTTCTGATGTAAAGTGGAGGTAACTGCCCCTATAGCATGAATCCAGGGACGCCCCAATAAGTAGCTATACATCGAATTAATATCCATGATTTGGAAATTAATCGGGAATATGTGAGGTCCAATCAATATGGGTAATTCTACCTCTCCAATCACGGTTCTCCGGGAACCATCAAAAGCTTTCACTATCAGGGCACTCAACTTCATAGCTGGTCCTTGATAAGATAACTTGGAGAGTGTTCTCTTTGGCATCACATTTAAAGAAGATCTGGTATCAACCAAAACTCTTACCAAAGCATCATATTTGCACTTCACTGAGATATGGAGAGCACGATTGTGATTTTTTCCATCTTCAGGTAATTCCTCTCCACTAAAGCTTAAAGTATTGCAAGCTGTGATGTTTACAACCACCCTACCAAACTGGACTACCATTATGCTTTGTGTTACATGAGCTTGGGCAAGCACCTTCAATAAAGCCTCCCTCTGGGCTTGGGAGTTCAATAATAGAGACAAAATAGAAATCTTAGATGGTGTTTGATGCAGCTGATCCACAACCTTGTAGTCACTACTCTTGATCAACTTCAAGAACTCACCAACATCTTCAGATTGGACCGCTTCAGGTTCTTTAGTAGGAGCTATAACTATAGATTCCTTGGCTAGAACTTGAGGAGTCACATTGAATTCAGGCGTATAGATTCGACCACTATGGGTCATTCTGCTCATTCCTACAATATTGGTGACATCCTCATTCACAGCTTCTGTCACTTCACCATCTGCACTTCCTCCAACGATCTTATCCACAATGGTAACCTCATATCTCCAAGGCACAACCTTGGTGCTTTCATACAGAAACAACGTAGGCATACAAATCTCAACAGGTGACAGATGACTATTCTCAGGCACCACTCTTCTACTATAGCAAGGGATTTCAACTAGTTCAGGTAAATTGAAACAAGGTTCAATTACCAACACATCTTCGTTATTTACAACACTAGAGATTTGAAACACTCCTTTATTCATCAAGTCTTGAATATTATCTCGTACCATCTGAAAGCCCCTTAGGTGTGTGGCACACTCTTCACAGCTGTCATGATAAACATCAATCAGGCCCGCTTCCACCAATCGGGCGTGGAATGCTGCCAAAGGAGTCTTGACATCATCAACCTTCTCAACCATAACATTATCATAGGAATCTTCAATTGCATTCACTGTAGGGTCTCCATGGGAAGGAAGAGGATTGTTCTTCACGTTTGGTCCCATATCCCTAAAAGATAGAATCTTTCTATCAATAAGTTCACGAACCGTATGCTTCAAAGCATAGCAACCCTCTAGGTCATGCTCGGGGCACCCTCATAAAAAGGACAATGTGCATTAGGGTTGTACCATGGAGGAAAATGATCAAGTGGAGGTCCCATAGGTCTAGGAACCACCAAACCTTTCTGCAATAGAGAGGGATAAAGATCAGTATATGACATTGGAATTGGATTGAAGGTTGCTCTATCCCCCTGCCTCTTGTTCTGATTCTGAGCATTTTGTCTTGGAGCTTGAGCTCTCGGCTATTGATAGACAGGAGCCGCTGGTGCTTACGGATAAACTGGGGGAACATGAGCACGTTGTTGAGCTGGAGTTGGTCGATAAACTGGAGGTGGTTGATAAGTCTGAGCGGGTTGTTGATTAAAGGTAGGCGTCACAACAGCTACGTATGGTTGCGGGGCATACTGACCGGGATACATAGGTTGATGATAGGGAAAAGGTTGTAGAACATATTGCTGTTGTGAGTGTCGCATTACGCGAAAAACCGGCGGGAGAACAAGAACAACAGAGCCGCCACCGTGCGTTATTTATCCCAAAAGAGGGAAAGGAAACGCTCGAAGTAAACCTGGGAAAAGACATGGTCTCGCGACCAAAGAGAATGGGATCGGGAGTCGGTTATGCGAAGGGAAGGTATTAGCACTCCTACGCATCCGTCGTACTCGACGGGATCCACGCACAATAGAAAGGAAAATGGTTGCTAAACACTGCTCAAACACACACACACTGGCTGAAAGAGACACAAGAAAACAGACAAGACTGACCCGGCAGGACATCGCATCCTGGGCCTACTTAGTCTATCAGGCATAGACATCAGAGTCGAAGTAGTTCGGACTGGGGAAACGACACATGCTCGCTAGGATATCGCATCCTATGCATACGTATCTCCTTGGACGAAGGAGAATCAGAGCATTCGTAGCTCGGCTGACACGCACGCAAACAAACACAGGCAAAGGCAAACGTGGAGCCTGAACGCCAATCACTGGACTTACATCAGCATCCGAACCAGAAAACACACACAGGAAACCAACTGCCAATCGCTGGACTTACGTCGGACTCCAACCAGAAAATGAGAAACGACTCACGCAAACAAAACAAAAAGGGCGAACGTGGAGCCCGAATGCCAATCACTGGACTTACATCATCATCTGAACCAAAACACACGCAGGGGTGGTTAAGACACAAAGGGTTGAAAAAAGAAAAAGGGCTGAAAGAGAAAAAAGGCGCCCGGAGAGATCAGCTCATCTCCTGCCTACGTACCTCATCTGGTATGAGGATCAGGGCGACGTAGTTCCCCTACGCAGGGAAAAAGGACTAGCCTAACCAGATAACAGAGGGAGACACAACACTAGGGAGACTACGACTCGAGCCTAGATGTTGTCATGCAAAGTCGTCCCTAAGTTAAGGTTTCTAGCTAACTTGCACAGGAAGCAAGCCTATCCTAAACATGACTTGCACAGGAAGCAAGCCACACCAAACCTAACTTGCACAGGAAGCAAGGGTCTCGATTGCAACTAGGGCAAGAGAAAGGGGAGGTCTCAATCGCAACGAGGGCGAGAGAAAAGAATTAGTGTTAGTTGTTAGTCAAACTCGACAAGACATCGCATCTCGTGCCTACGTATCTCATCTGGACATGAGAATCAGAGTTGCCGTAGTTCGGCTAAACTATTCCCGTTGGTTTGTGTTTTTTAAGTGGACAACGTCACTGCGCAATCTACCTGATGCTCGACCTTTGGAGACTTACTCATCTGTAGTAGAAGGAGTTAACGTATCCTTAAGAGGGGATGATGTTTGTTTGTGTTTTAGGAAAGCTCAAGCAAGAAAGGAAGTCCTATACGAAGGAACCGTGCTACCTTAATTGACATGCAAACGAGACTACGCGGAGTCTAACAAACCCAGGGGATACAATCACACCACACAAGCACATACAGCGTAAAATAAACACACCAACAAGGGGGCTCAAACATCAAGGCTAGGTTTTAGTCGAGGGGTCATATCAACCTCAACAAACAAACCTCTGGAATTGGGTAGATGTTGCTCTTAACCTTGCCATTGAGGGGCTAAGGTGAAGCAGATGAAAGGTGAGTGAAGATGAGACTTCACAGCTCTTATCCCTGGCCTGGGAGAGCTTAAGACAAGAATGTGTGGGTTCAGAAAGTGGGAACCCTTCTACACATTTGAAACTGACTCAACTGTACAATTGTACAAGATCTTGGGTTTGTATCTGCAATGCATCAACACAGTGGTGTGAGCAAAGCAGATGACACACAAAATAGCAGGGGATAGGTTGCATATCCCTTGGGTTCTGCCAATTGCCTCTTCACTTAGGAGGTCTTTGACTATGTACAGGGACAAAATTTAAACATACACAAACATTGCCTCTTAAGGAGGACTTCAGACAGTTGCCTGGCCAAGTAACAGGCCAGGTCTTCCAGACTACATGAAGATGAGAAATATACCTCAATGCAAATTGCTATTAAAGCAAAGCAAATCAAGTTCAAAGAACTAAGCAACTAATGGTACCTGAAATAGTCAAACAGATCAGTACACAATTCAAAAGCTAAAGCAAAGGAGGTAGGAATCAACAGTCAATACAATTAACAAATGTACAAAGCACAATGCTCAAGGCATGTGAGCCAAGCCACCTACAAAACACACAAGTTAGTCAATGATATTTAAGCAAGCTCAATCAAAAAGAAATGGTCTCATTGGTCATTTGTTGGTCAACCTGAAAACATGAACTCAAAGGTGAGTAACAGGACCACTAGGGCAAGCCTAGGGTCAAAAATGAATGAGAAAGTCAAAACAGCAAGCAATGTCCAATCAAAATCAAATTCAAACATTTAGGAAGCAAACCCAATTGGTTTCATGTTTATATCATGCATCATCATCATTTCATAAGCAAAAGAAGTCAAAGCATGGCAAATGAGAGCTCATAGGAGTCAACAGAAAGACTTGCATCAAAAGCAAACTCAAACATTTTCAAAAATCACCAAATAAATCATGATCAATCCTAACACATAGCATGGTAAGCATGTCAAATTTCATCTCATTTGGACAAGTGGAAGGCAGTCAATGAAAATCAGAAAGTCAAAACAATTTTGAACATGCTCAAGGAAGTCAACCAAACATGCATCAACTTGAAAAATTCATAAATCAGAGATGGCATATGATAAATGAATGGGACTAAAACCATGGCAAAGCTTAGGATGTCTAGTTATCTCATGTAAAATTTCATGTCCATCTAATAAAGTATGAGCATTTCACAAATGAAATGGCAACATGTATCACACAAAGTCAACATTTTGGTCAAACAGGGGAGAAAATCTCAAACAAATGGAAAATGCCATGAACAATTCCACAAAAAATCACATACAAACTAGACATATAAGAGTAGGTTCATGCAAAAAATCAATCCATTTGGAGGTCAATAGGAATCGCTATAAAAATCAACAAGTTGCACATCAATGGTGTGACACAAATTGTCACACCTTACTTCAAAAATTCACAACTCACAATCCAGAAATGAGAAATTCACAAACTCTACATCAAAATAAACATGAATGTGTCTAGTTTGTGCTCAAAAAGTTTCAAGTCCATAGGATAAGTCATGACCATTTCACAAAGGTTTTGGTAAAATGTGTGCAATATGGATGCATGTTACAAATCAATATGCCAAATAAAATCCAATGATCACAAAATTCTGGAAAAAATATGATAAAAAAGTAGAGATCATGGTGAAGATAATGCAAAAATTCCCATGAGAATTGGACTTAAAATGATGGAGATATGATTTTTCAAAGTTGTTGCATCAAATTGAAATAAAAATTGAAAAAAATAAATGGATTAAATGGATTTTAAAAAACCGGGAATGGCATATTTGTAATTCTGGGATTCACTTAACAAAACGCAGCCGTTTTGGCACGGCAAAGGGAATGTTCCCATTGGTCAGCATGGAGAAACAGTACCATGCACGTGGGTCTCAGATTTCTGGGCAAGGCAATGAACAAATCTAGGGTTTAATGAACAGTATGCATATTCATCTTCTCAAATTCGACTCAACCATAATTTTTTCCAGAAATCACAATTGGATACACAGAAATGATCAGCAAAGCATGACTAACATGAATCAATCATCAATTTTCACTAAAACATAACACAGCTCATGAATCGAGCAAGAACATGTTTCATCACCAAACTTCATTTCAACATAACTCAAGAAATAATCAACCATTTTCAAAAGTAAGACCATCACAAAGCTCAGCATGGAGAGACCTTTCTAAAGCATGTATTGATTTGATGAAATAAGGAGATCGAAAATTTACCAGTTCTGAAGTGCAGTGTGGATTCAGTTGTTATCTTGTGGTTTTGGCTTGAAACAGATGCAGACTCATGCTCCAAATGATGAATGGTGAAGATGCTTGGGCTTGAAACAGCTTGAAATGACTTCAACCACACTTTGCCATTGATGATGCCTTGGAAAACAGTCGGGCAAATGAGCTTACAGTTGTGGAATGATGGTGGAAACAAGCTCACAATGGTGTATGGATGTTGTTTTAGGCAAGGCAATGTCAATTTCTTTGAGTTTTTTTTTCACAGATTTTGAAAATGGCCAAAGATGAAGTTTTGAGAGAGTGAGAGAAATCTCTTCTTTCTGTGGCTGCTAGGGCTACCAAATGATCAGAAAAATGTTAATATACTTCTGTTTAAGCTTGGATTAGTGTATGCTAAACATGTTTTGCTTTAATGAGCCAAATTGCTAAGTTGCCAAATTTGTCCATATGGGATGATGCATAAGCAAAGGCCACGAATTTGGGCTTGCAACAAGTCAAAAATAATGTATCTGAACATATTTGGATGGCACAATTGGTTAGAAATGCTTAAATCAAAAAGTCACTTTTCAACCTTACTTGAAAATAAATCAATCAAGTTAAAAAATGCCATTTTGATCCATAGAGTTTTGGTACATGAAAGTTACATTTTTGGAAAGAGGAGGTTAAATATGACTTGTTGGAAAAAACCTCACCAAAATTGGCCAAATGGTTTGAGAGATATGGCCTTTTGAAGTTCAAGAAATTTTGAAAATGAATTGATCATATCTTGCCAACCATACATGGGAATTGAGAGTTCTTGGACTTTTTAGAAATGGGAGAACAAGATCTTCAACTTTCATGTTGGGAAAAAATTCATTTGAAGCTTGTATCATGATGTAAGTTTGGGATCAAGAAGTTTCCATTTTTGGCAGTTAAAATTACAGGTCCAGTTTCTATTTTTGGAAATTTCTGATTTGGCTTCAAATTCTTCAATGATGATGTTTGACATGATATATGAGGCCTATTTAGACATGAATAAGCTCTCTCAAACCAAATCCATCCATCAAATCCATAAAATCAATCACAGTTGACCAAGTTTGACTTTTTAGGGTTTCTGACTGATTGTGCATGGACTGATGACCTCTGAGCATCCAATCTTTGACTTAAACACTTCAAATGGATCCCCAAGTCATGTGAACATGTTGGAACAAACCTAGGGCCTTGGCTCGATGAAAAACACACTTGCTTGCTTGGTTGACTGATCTCCTGATCAGTTTGACCTAATTCTCCTGATGATCTTGCACTTGAGGCAGATGGGACAATGCAATGCTATGCAGTGGACCATGTTATGCTATGACCTAATATGAGAATGTATGTACAATGATAGGTGCAAATTTGAGGTGCTACAGTGAGCTCCTAGAATTGGGAGAATCCCAAGGAAGAACTTCCAACCATCTTCTCATAGAATTGGGGTTGGACAGTGTCGATGAATAACTCAGCAAGTTCCTTTTCGGCAAGAGGTGGTTCAACTTGAGAAGCCATTTCCCTCCATCTCTGAGCATACTCCTTAAAGGATTCTTTGTCATGCTGAAACATACTTTGCAGTTGTCTCCTATCAGGAGCCATGTCCATGTTGTATTTGTAGTGTTTGATGAAGGCGTCTGATAGGTCTTGGAAGCATCTGATCCTACTATGATCCAGACTCAAATACCATTTGGAAGGAGCCCCACTAAAGCTATCTTGGAAATAGTGGATCATCAGCTTGTCATCTTCCACGTGAGCAGCCATTTTATGGTAACACATGATGAGATGGATTTTTGGGCAAGTATGCCCCTTGTATTTGTCAAAATCCGGAGTTTTGAACTTAGTCGGAATTACCAACCCAGATACAAGGCACATTTCTTTGGAAGCAAAACCAAAGACGTGGTCTCCTTCTAATGCTCAGAACTTCTTCTCAAGGAGTTACATGTTCTCCTTCACTTCTCTGAAATCTTTAAATCTTACTTCATCACCACTAACATTTGAGTCGACGGTCTAATACATGTGATGTTGATCTTCAAAATGCGGAACATGCCTAGCATAGGCAGCTGGTGGAGCAACAGTGTGGACGACTGGGCGTGCATCGGTGTAAACTGGAAATGGCACAACTTGTTGGACAGATTGCCCCATGTCGTGCACTACTTCCGCTCGAGGGATGAAGTCGTAAGGTAACCCATATGGAGGTAGGGTTGAAGGAAAAGACCTCTGAAGTTGGACTTCAACTGCTAGGCCTGTGATCTCCGAAATCACGGTCGCTTGTGGAGCTTCAAATTTGAAGGTCAAAGCTTGGAGCATTTCTCTTATCTGGGACATGCCCCCCTTGATTTCATCTAATTCAGCTCTAACTCGGGCACTTTCTTGCTCTTGTTCAGCCATCCTTTGTCTTGCTCAGGCGCGAGTATTGTACGGGTGTTGAAGATTCAGCGTGAAACTGGAGGAAGAAAGGACGGAGTAAGACTCTATTTTGAAAATGTATGAATGTGTGTATGCATGCATTTTGTTTGCAAAACTCTTGGTTAGTTTTAGTTATTCATTTCAGAAATGCCATAACATTTGTTCGCAAGTATGTAAAGAAATAAAGTAATAAAACACAATAAAATGAATCCCAAAAGCGATTTTCATTAATTTAGAACAAACTTCAAATACAAACAAAATGCCTACGACATACGGGCTTTCCGAACCGTAGCAGCGTCGCTAGTCAACCCTTCCAACATCATCTTACAAAATTTAATGAAATTAAAAACTTGATGCAGAGTGTTCTCTAGACACATGCACCAATCGGCTTCTTGCAATTTCTCAGGTAACTCTTGCATGATGGAATTTGCGAATTTGGACAGCCTTAGAAATTTGCCCTTCCACTCAGTGTAAAGTCCTTGGAGGTCTTGAATGATGCACAAGTCTTCAGCCTTGGTCACCTCTATGTCCCTATAGAGGTTTCTCTAGTATCTGCATGCACTCAACAACATCAGATAAGCAACATCCTGATCCATACCCTCGAGTGCCTGGATCCTAGCATTGGCTTATTCCAATTGATAGTTCAAACGTGTACAAACCCCTTCTGACTCTTCATTCCTCAACTTCTCACGTCCCAAGCATCCTTGTACTTCTAAATGGTGTTCTCAAGTTCACGAGTACGAATCTCAGAAATCAGTCGTGCTTCCCTCTTCACTTCAAAAGTCAACTCCAGAGTTTTGTTAAGCTTTTGGATCTGGAGTATAGCTTTATCCAACTCTTCCTCCTTCGTCTTGAACACAAATTTAGTACTGTAGAGCGCTTGTCCAAACTTTTCTCTCCTTTCCTAGACTCCCTGGCCCTTTTGTTGGAAATTTCAAGTTCTTCATCCTTCTTATGTTGACTATCTTTCAAATTTCCATTCTCTACCGAGACTCGGCTGAGCTTAACCCTCAAGTCAGTATTCTCCAATTCCATCTCCTTAATATAGGCATTAAGCTTCTCCATATCTTCAGGTAATATGGGTTCAGGCTCAGGAACCAATGGATAGATAGAAGGATCAAATGGAAAAGGGAGTTTAACCATCTGAACCCTCTCTCTCACCCAACAAGTATAAGGCTCTCGAGCGCTGACATTTCTCTTACCTAATTATTTACCCTTTCTGATAATCGCTTACCATGACCTCTTGATCTTCTTCACCATGGGGTGATCTACTTCAGCACTGTGCAAGATGAAAGGCTCTAAGGCTTCAGCTTTTGGAGGGTCCTTCATAGGGTAACCATGTTGCCTCAAAGATAACACGGGGTTGTAGTTGATACAACCCTTCATTCCTATCAAAGGTACATTGGGGAAGTCTCCAATGATGACAATGACATCCTCAGTTTCCCAATCCCTAATATACCACTTAACATGATTGGAGGTGAGAGAAGCTAACTTCTGAGAGGGCTTGAGTTCCTTTGAGACAAAAGGGCCTTCTTCGGGCATATTAGATCTAAACCAAACATGCAACAATTGTGCACCACATAAAATGGTTCCTCTCATCTTCTCATGACGATCATGGAGAGCATAGTGGAGGTCCGCTAGGAGGAATGGTACAGGGTTACCAGAGAGAAAGATCCTCACAGCCAGATTGTCCACAAAGTGGTCAATATTTGGGAAGAGAACTATCCCATATACCAACATAGCTAACACAACATAGAAAGCTTTCCAATTCTCCTCTTTTTCCATCTTCTTAGCTTTATCTTCCATGAACTTCCTAGAAAAACCCTTGAAGGCTCCCTTCACATCCCAATTGTCCATGACTTCAGAAACCTTCAAACCCAAAGCTAAAGTTATCCTCTTGGGAGGAATAACTTCATCAAACTTAGGAAATGGATTATAATCCTCCAAATTTCGGCCTACAATCCTCTAAAACTCCTCTAAGGTAGGAACCAACTGGAAATCATAAAATGTGAAACAACGTAGCGGTGGATCATAGAACTGAGCAATAGTCACCGCACTCATCATGTCCATCTTCTTATTTAAGATGTCCAGAATTCTTCCATTGTCTTGCACAAAGTTGTTGAGTTTGATTGGTGTTACTTTGGCACTCAACTTCTGCAGGCTGGCAAGGTCCACTTTCTTGTATCTGAACTGAAAAGTGCTTCTTCTCTCAGGATTCATTTTGCTAATAAGTCTTAAATTCCTGAAACAATGTGAAACAAACTAAGAGTTTTTCTTTTTATTCATATGCAATGAATGGATGGATGCAATGTTTTGGTACATGTTCAAAGGTCCGAGATGTGGATAAATCTGATTACTTTCCAAAATGAGGTTCTCACTGGGTATGATCTAGGTTTTTGTTACAAAGGACCCTGTAAGACCCCAATTTTGACCCTAAGATCCCTCATGGCATCATAACATTGCATTCACATTGCCTCAAGGATCATAAGCATCTTGGCTCCTTACCTTTGGGTGGGACCTCTTGTGAGTTGGTTTGAGATCACCAAGCATGCTTGAATTGTATATCATTGCTTTTCTCATTTTTATTCACTAACCAAAAGCACAAAAATATGTCACTAACATCTCTTGTTTGTAGCTTGAGCAGTCACAAGGTCTAAAGCTTCTAGGAGATCCTATGTGCATTGATATGGTCAAGAGAAGATGAAAGCAAGCATGGTTATGGTTCTCAAAGCTCTCATCCATCAAATATGCCTCCCAAGTATCTCAACTCATCATTTTGATTAAAGCAAATCAAAGGGTTTGAGGCTTATTTCCCAAGGAAACCCTAATTCATATGTTCATCAATTGTGCCTTGCTCATGAAGCAACCTCAACCCATGGTCAAGTACAATCAAGGGAAGTTCTTTAATTCATCATTTCATGCATATTTTAACTTATTTGAGTGTCCTCAATCATCAATTCATCAAGATATGAGGTTTGGACTTGAGTAGTTGATCAGTCAATTCATCTGACTATTTTGAAATGCACTGAGACCTAACATTTTAGGTGTTTGTCAAATGGAGATGACCCCAAGACCAAAATTGTTCTTAAGGAAAATATGAACAACTTTCATGTTCATAAAAAATTGATTTGAAGCATGGAAGGTCATCATCTATTCCAAGACATTATAGGTCATTTTGACTGAAACCCTAATTTTGGGTCAACTTCCCAAGGAGATAACTCATTCATTTTTCGTGATTTTGAGGTGGGATCAAATTAATTGGAAAGATTAAGATGTCTACTTAAAATGTTATGTTGAGCAAAATTCCAAAATCTCAAACGAAATACATGTGATAATACAAAACATTATAGGTCACTTTGGACCAAATGCATTGAAATGTGAAAAAGTCCAACTTCAAGTGCCCATAACTTCTTCATCAAAAATCCAAATGATGCAAACTTTAAGTCCAAATTGATTTCCTTGAAAATATCTACAATGTTCATGTTGAAGATGTTGTCATTTGGAACTTGCATCATTGAGATAGAAGGGCTTGAACTTTGGCCAATTTTGAAAATTTCACATATGCATGTTTTGCACCCTACACTTCAACTTCAATTTTCATTAATTTCCAAGGCCCAAATGGAGTTTTGATCAACATGACATTTGTTCCTTATGCAACAAGCTTTCCAACCATTTCCCATAAGGCTATGTTTCAATTTTGCAAGCATCATTTTCGAAGAGGGGAACTTTTTAGTGCATTTTTGGAAACTTGATTCAATTGCCATGCATGATCCAAATACATCTCATCTGCACGTCCAAAAAATATTTGGTGATGTTTAGCTTGCCATTCCAATCAGAATTGGGCCCTCCATGCGCTTGTACAGACCCATGCATGGAGGCCCTCTTCACTCATGCACACGATTTTGCTCATGCTTGCAGCTCCCTTCATCTATAAATACAATGCCTTGGCCTCTCATTTCTTCATCCTTAAGGCGCCCCAACTGCTGCTGGACTCAAAACTCAACCCTCACTAAAGGAACTTGTAATACCCCAATATTTACCCTTCATTTTTTCTGGAAGCATGGGATTATGTTTTACACTTCATTAGCATCATATTAGGTCATACTCATTGCATACTGCATTAGTGACATGGAGATCAGGTTTTGATCGACCACTCCTTAACAGAAGGAGCCCACACAAAGCAAGATTGAGAATTGGACTTCATTTTCTAAGTATACAAGTCTCAAGGGTCTCAGGGGGGTCCAAGTATCTTATTATTGTCCTCAGTTCATCAGTGAAGGATTCAAAGCTATCATAGTGTTCATCTAGATTTAATCAGAAATTAGGGTTTCATGGCTACCTGCAACAGGAAATGTTTGGTTGGAAGTAGAGGAGCTCATCCATGTTATGATTAGAGAGGCATCTTGGCCTAGGAAGATTCACAATTATCTCAGAAAGATCCATTGGCAATCAGTGCAATCAGTTCTTGATCATTTTGCCCTAAAACTAGGGTTTGGTATAAAATTAGTTTATTTCTGATTCTTTGGGTGAAACTCTTTTCCATGGCCCTCCATATGTCCACAAGGGTCTACATATAAAAAATCAGCTCTTTATTTGAGCTAGAAGATCTTCAATTGATCAATGGAATCGAGAATCAGACAGTTTGGGAAAAGTCAACTGTGGGGCCAGAAAAGTCAACTCCTGACATTTTGAGAGTGGAATCTCAAATTACATGCCTAGGGGATCCTAAATGTGAGATTTGATCAAGGTTGGATCATGGATTCATCATTTAATCAGGAATTGGAAAAGTTACTTAATTTGGAAATGGTTGACTTTCCATTTAGGGCAAGTTTTCACGATCGTTGCACTCACTTTAAGCCCATTTTGCATCAACATAAAAGCTCCATTTGAAAATTTCTCCAACATGAAAGTTGTTCCTATTGTTCCAATATTTCTAGAGATATAAATATTTCTCCATTTGGATTAGAATTGAGAAAGTTATGCTTAGTCAAAGTGAGACATTTTTTTAGGACACTTAGAAAAATTTCTAAGTCCAAAATCCTCAAAATTTGTCAAGACTTCTTCGTCAGTTTTCTTGCACTTCAAGGAATTATTTGAAAATATTTTATTCACAACAATTGTACCTTGCCATGTCCTCTTTAACATCCTTTTGGAATCATCTCATTTGGATCCATGGTTTGAGAGATACATTCATTTAAAGTGGACACCATGACTTGATTTTCTAGGCAGATTTTGGGTCTGGCTGGCCCAATCAGATTTTCTAAGCATGCTGCACAAACCAGTCACGTTTTTTTACCTCTTTTGGCCATGCATTGGACATCCATTCACTTAAGTTTGCCCCAAAATAACAACATTTTACACCTCACTTCACACTTTTATTCTTATGGATAAATCACTTATTAAAAAGCCCATGAGAACACCTAATCCACCCTATTTAAGAAGTTGAAACCCTAACCCTAAAGGAGCATTGGAATTTCGTGGCAAGGAGGCAAAGCTTCATCACATATCAGATTCCATTCCACTTCTATTTTCCATTAGGTAATCATCTCTTCCATGGCCATGTTTTGATATATCTGCACTTGCTTACCATGTTCATCACCATTAATCCTTCCATTTTCATATTTCTTTTTCTTATATAAAATATTTTCTTCGTCAATAAAATTACCCAAAAATATTTTTCACTTTTCTTAACGTTTTATTTAATTTTATATAATTTTTATTTTCGTATTTTTTTATATTAATATTTTATTTTAATTATTTATTCTAACTGGTCCATTTTAACACACTTTTTTTATTGATTTTATTTTTATGACTTAAAATTATTGTTAGCATTTGATTTTTGGGATGAAGGTTGACCACTATATCAATGGTCAAACTGACCTTTTGTTGGAATTTTATTTCAAATTTTCAATTTATTTTGGATTTATTTTTGACCTAGATTGGTTGGTGGACTTTTAATTTGACTTCTGTTTTATTTGAATTAATTCACGTACCAATTTTCGTTATTTTTAAAATAATTTTGGGGGATGATGATGTACCGACCCCATCTCATTTAGTTTAATTTTTCATAATTTTCTTGATTAATTTACTATTTATTCTTGATTTATTTCTAACCTAGTCTCATTAATTGACTTTTGGTTTGACCTTTGTTTTTTTTAATTAATTTATGTACCAATTTTCGTTATTTTTAAAATATTTTTTGGGGATGATGATGTCCTGACCCCACCTCATTTAGTTTAATTTTTCATAATTTTCTTGTGTAATTTACTATTTATTCTTGATTTATTTCTAACCTAGTCTTATTAATTGACTTTTGGTTTGACCTATGTTTTGTTTTAATTAATTCACGTGCCAATTTTCATTATTTTTAAAATAGTTTTGGGGGATGATGATGTCCTGACCCCACCTTATTTAGTTTAATTTTTCATAATTTTCTTGATTAATTTTCTATTTATTTGTTATTTTTTAAGTTGACTTGAATTTTTAGTTGACTTCTTTATGATCGATGTTTGACTTAGGGATTGCTTATGGCAATTGAAGAGATCTTTTGATCCTCCCTTGTTCATCTCATATGCCAGGTATTAGAGGCCTTTTACCTTGATTTTATTTGGTCCTTACCTCATTTCCTGATTAAATTATTCAGTGGACCCTTCGTGTGCATATTTTCATCTGTTTGATTCATCTGTTATCTTTTATACTTGTTTCTCTCATTCATGCTTTCTATTGCTTGATTATTTAACATGTTCGTACTTCCGTGCATTGTGTAAATGCTCCATTATTTGATTCTTTGGTTTGATTATATATTGTTTATTTATCTGATCTGATTGATAATTGTTCCCTACTTGTATGATGTATGAGGCATATATTCTTATTGTTTGTTTGCCATGAACACTCCCCATTCATAACAAATATACCCCTCTCCCATAAAGTGTATAATATTTATTTCTTTATTTCTTAAGTCACCTGTTAATACAAGAATTAAAACGAACATCTGATAACCATTTCAAAATAAGATCAAAAGCTCGATCCAACGTTGAGTAATCATTTTCAAAACGTAACAGAACTAGCACGCATTCATCCATCCTCTTGTAAGTCGATTGCCTCAGGCATCGCCATCTACCTGTAAGTCGATTGCCTCTGGCATCGCCATTTACCCTTATCCGTAACTCCTCTCCGCGCTCCATCCGTCGACTCTTGTTCCGTTTAGGTAGCACCCATTAGGTAGAACCCTTTGTATGATAACATAGGTAGAATCCCTTATTCCTTGCATGATAACATTAGGTAGATGTTCCCCTTTGTAAATCCTAACACATAGGTCCATATTGCATGACAACTCTATAGCAGAGCTTCCCCACTTTTAGACCTTCCGTGCATATCCGATCTTGTGGCATGTCAATCTGTTCTATTGCAAAGAGGTAACTGCCTAAGACTCGATTCAGCAAGCTGCGACACCTACTGCTAGGACGTTGAACACACTGCCCACCCTCCTTTGACACAACTGGTGTCCTCTTTTGTAAGTCCATATTCAGATGGAAATCCTTAACCCCTAGTTAGACGAACTACGTTTTGCTCTAATTCTCATTCCAGATGAGATACGTAGGCATAAGACGCGACGTCTTACCGAGCACACTTCTCTTTAACCCATAGGTAGTCGAGCTACGAAGACTCTAATTCTCATACTCAGATGAGATACATAGGCAGTGGATGCGACATCCTTGTGAGTCATTTTCTTTTAACCTTCCTTTTAGTAAATAATACTTTAGATATACCTACACCCTTTAGACTAGAACAACACTTATGAAAAGGGCTCCCTAGGAGTACCTAGGATGTTTTGGGTGCTTAAAACCTTCCCATTGCATAACCAACCCCCTTACCCAGATCTCTGACATTTTTACTAGTTTTTGATTCGATAAAACTTTTAGGTTTTTGTTCGCTTTCTAACCATTCCTTTGGATAAATAGAAGTGCGGTGGCGACTCGACTTGTATGGTTTACCTTGGATTTAGTCAATATCTCTAATGGTAACGAATACCCCGCTACCGAAAAGTGGCGACTCTACTGGGGAATATCATTTGCCTAGTGGGTTTTGCCTACTTTTCATATTTGTTGTATTGTATGGTATATTGCTTTGTGACATATTTTTGTGCAATTTGGAATTACTGTATTGTATGTAATGATTGAATTGTTTGAATATTAATTCCTTGTATGCTTGGTGATCTTCATGAGATGAGTTCTATACCCGAACTCGAGTGCACTTAGGATAGGAGAATGGCATAGTCTTGTTGACTTATGTGGAGTTATTCCTTAGCAAGTTGACTTGCAAGCCCATTCACTTGGTGGAGGTTATGTTGGGATCAATAATGTCACACGATTAGTCGTGGTTAGGCACTACTCTTTCCAATATATGCCTTAGAAGCCAAGGACCTTAGTTTACCACGCCCGTCTTGGCCTATTTTTAGGACGTAGTGTGAAGATCGTTCAAGTGTAAGATTTGATACGATTGTTACGCGATACTACACTCATAAGAGTCTCTCTTGAGAATATTTTTGGAATACGAGTAGTCGTTTATCCGATAATATCCGAAAGATGGGATGATGATTATGGGAACCTCTTGTAGAACATGATTGTCAGGTTTAACCATAGTACACTCCCTTTGGGTGGTTCTTAACCAAGACTCCATGCTCGCGACTCGCAACAAACCCTTGATTCGTGGTTGATCCGTTCTTGTGTATCCTTAATATCAATGGAACTTGGGTGTTGATAAGGTGTAAACCATAATCCACCAGAATGGATGATTGATATTAAGGATGACTTAATCCATCCCATGACCTTTGTGTGGTGTGATTTGCTTGATCCTTGAGTGAGATTGTTGCATCCATGCATTCATGCATTCATACACATCCATATCATCAACAATGAGAAAATTTTCAAGGAACTTAAGAGGTCTATTTGCAAATTTTCAGACATGGATAAGCAAAGAAGGAATACGAAGAAGTACAGTTTCAAACAACCCAACTTGAAAGAGTTAAGGAGTTTGACATCCTATGTATTAGATCCCTTGGAATTCAAGGCTCGTCATGGGAAACTTCAATCTATTCTGGCTACTCAAGTGGATGAAGGTCTAATGAGTGTGTTGGTGCAGTTCTATGATCCCTTGTACCGTTGCTTCACTTTTCCGGATTTCTAGCTTTTTCCCACGTTTGAGGAGTATGCCTATCTTGTGGGCATACCTCTCCTAGACCAGTTGCCGTTCAGTGGCTTGGAGAGAGTTCCTTCTTCTCAAGAGATTGTTGATTTGTTGCGTATAGATGAATCTATTATTGGTGCTCATATGACTACCAAAGGTGGAATTCAAGGTCTCCCGTCTGATTTCCTCATTGATCAAGCTACTATGTTTGGGAAGGCCATGAGTGAGGACGCCTTTGAGGCCATATTTGTACTTCTCATCTATGGGCTAGTGTTATTCCCCAACATCGACAAGTTTGTGGATGTGAATGCCATTAGGATTTTCTCTACTCTTAATCCCGTTCCTACTCTGTTGCGTGACACTTATTTCTCTTTGCATATGAGGAATGCAAAGGGAGGTGGTACCATTGTGTGCTGTTTGCCTCTGTTGTACAAGTGGTTTATTTCGCACTTGCCTCAGACGCTCGCCTTCAAGGAGAACAAAGGATGTCTACGGTGGTCCACGAGACTTATGTCTCTCACTAATGATGATATCTTTTGGTACAACCGTGTATATGATGGTGTGCAGATTATCGACTCTTGTGGTGAATTCTCTAATGTACCTCTTCTTGGTACATGTGGTGGAATTAACTACAACCCTATTTTGGCACGTTGTCAACTTGGGTTCCCCCTAAAGGATAAACCCAATAACATTCTGTTAGAGGGTGTGTTCTTTCAGGAGGGTAAAGATACCCAAGGCTTGAAGGGCAGGATGGTCCGCGCTTGGCGCAAGATCCATAAGAAAGGAAGGAAGGAGCTAGGACCGAAGAATTGTATCGCTTTGGAACCCTATACCTCTTGGGTTAGTAGGAGAGCTTCTGAGTACCTCATGCCTTATGAGTATCCAAGACCCACACGTTTGGTTGTGGCTGGGCCTTCAATCCTCCCTACCTCAAAAAGAAGGATGCTTTGATAGAGTTCCTTGAGCACCAGGTTATTGATGATCCTGATGACGCATTGACTTCTCTACTTCCTCAGTCTTCCAAGTTTTGGAAGAGGAAGTATGATCGACTCGCCAAAGAGAAGGCAGATATGGAGGCAGCCTATGAGAGAGAGGTGAAGAGGCTTCGTGCAGCTTATCTTCCGGTCTCAAGGGCTTTGGACGATTGCTTCTAGGGATCCATAGGATGTTCATTTTCCTTCTCTCTTGTATTGTATTTGGTTACCAAGACTGTACTTCTTTGGCGTAAAAACATTTCCAAATATTAATTGACGTGATATTTCTGTATGTGATAAACATTTAATATTTCCAAAATTTGCAAATAAGACTCTAAAGTTCCTCTGATATAAAAATTAAATCATAAGAATTGCATGCATCATGTTTATCTATTCCTAGGGGTTTATATCTTCTTCTTGATTCTAGTCGGGGTTTTCTTACACTGTTTATCTAATGTGAGACTGGAATCAAGGGGTAGAATACCCTTTGAAATTGATAAACATGTCATTGCATTTGCATATTCATTAGCATGTCTTGCATAACATGTATCGCTGCAGTTTTCTCATCTTGTTTGGTATTCCATTATTAGGATAGCTGACTCAGGCATTCACCGATACGGTACCCGAAGGAATCAACAGAGAGCAATGGAAGGTTTACAAGCAGAGCTCGCTGAGATGAGGATTCGCATGAATCAGTTCATGGAAGTGGTCCAAGGAGTGGCTCAGGGACAACAGGAGATTAGATTGTTGGTACAGGGGAATCCCCCTACTACTCAACCGGAGGTTGTGGCTGATCCTCCCGCTGGAGAGGCTAATAGATCCAATGGACATGGGCATATCCCAATCCCACATGGCAACCTTGGTCAACAATCCATCCATGATGATCAGGAGGATCAATTCCCCCTGCTTCAGGAGGACTTTGGCATGGGCCATGGTATGGACCCTATGTTTTGGAGACTAGAAGAGAGGTTGAAAATTGTGGAAGGGCATAATGCTCTTGGTGTGTGTCATACCCCGATTTTGGCCCTGAATTTTTTTTCCCCCATCAATCACTCGTTTGCATTCTTTCTTCATTCACCTTCATACATGTTCATGTTTACTATTTCATATTTTTTTACGTTTTTCACATTCCAAATTTACATTCATATTTTCTTCATTCACATTGAAAAAAATTTCATTCATATTCAAGAATTTCCACATACTCATTCATAGTTCGATTACTTCATTCATTCATTCAATCATTATCATCCATGCACATGGCATATGAATAACTTATAATAAAAAAAACATCATCATCATCAAAACCATGTTTGCCAAGAAGTTGTTGCACAAAGCTGTCCACCACCATTTCAACCACAAGTTTCAGCAGCATAGTAGTTTGCAATCAACTGAATTGGATCCGAGAATTGTGATTCACTATGGTATTCCGTCTTCTGTTTCACTTCTTGCTTTTGATTCCATTCAATGACTCTTGGCTATTGGGACTTTGGATGGAAGACTTAAGATGAGCACGGCTTGTTTTCTGTGATAAAGTTTGACGCCGAGGAAGGACAACTTTTGAAGTCATCTAATCATTTATCAGTTAAGTTTCTAAGGGAAGTTGTCGGGTTTCCAGAGTCCAGCGATCAACCAATTGTCGGAATTCTATCGCAGCCTTATTCTTCTGGGAACAGATTGTTGGTTGCATTTCAAGATGGATGTTTCCGAAGCTAAAATTGTGTTCCTTGGTGGCGGAAAGTGTAACACCTCAAAATTTGCCCTCCTCTCTTGGGACTAGCTTAGCAGATTACATTTCATTTTTTTAGGTCATTAGGCATTGCATATTTGCATATCATGTGGCAACTTTGAGCAGGTCATCCTCCTAGGTCTTGATCAGAAGATAAAGAGGTTAAAATATGCAAGCTTGAAGGTCTCATTGAATTGATCACTAGCCATCTGAGGGTGTGTGCTTCAAATTAGGGTTTCTTGGTTACTCAAGGAGGTTGAGCTTCATCTTGGTTGAAATGGTACATCATCATCATCATGGTCTTATCATCACCAAGGGATTCATTGTGCTTGACCAGATGCCTTGGGATTAGGGTTTTGACCTCTAGTCAACCCTAATCAGTTGTATTGTGCCAATCAGGGCTTGTCAAGGAGGTGAGGTCTTCATGAGATGGTGGACCATCACATGGTTATATTGAGCTTGTGGAAGCTAGGGTTTCATCATGGAGCCATTTCATCAGGAGTTTGAGGCTCAAATTCACCTGTGCATAGCCAATCCATCTATCAATCAGCAGAAGTCAACCACAAGTCAACTGATGGATTTGGAGGTGGGAGAGGGTTAGAACTACTTCATTCATGTCCAAACAAGTTTCATTTAACATTTCAAACATCAACAATGAAGAAAATAAAGTCAGATGAAAACTTTCCAAAAATAGAAAGTGACTTGTAATTCAAAATTGCCAAAAATGGAAAGGTTTTCTCCTCAAAATTACATGTCCAAAAATGCTTCAAATGAAATTTTGTCCAACATGAAAGTTGTAGATCTTGCTCTCACGTTTCCAAAAAGTCCAAGAACATGAATTTCCCATGTGTGGTTGGCAAGTTATGGATCAATCTTGGTCAAGAAATTTTGAACTTCAAAAGTGCATAACTTTTGAACCAAAAGGCCAAATGGAGTGGGATTTTTTGCCACATTCTTCTCTTGTCATGTACTATCCAAATTACACATTATAATCCATGCATCTTGCTCACAAAAATATTGCATTTTTCATGTGAATTCCATTTGAAAATTGGAGGGAAAAAGGCAAATTTGAAAATTAGGCATGGCATTCACTTGATTTCATTTGAATTTGGTTCTACACAGCATTTCCAATTGAATTGAGGCATAAAACCTGCACTGTTACATTGGTTTGCACATGTGAGGGTGGATTGGCTAAATTGGTCATAAAACTTGGTTTCCATTAATCATTTGCATTTTGGCTAATCATGATTAGCAACTTCATTAACATCACATATATAAACCTAATTCTAACTGTTTTCTGATTAAGCATAACAGAATTGAGATCTAGATCTAGAAATCCAAAAATTCTTCAACTTCTTCTCTCAACTTTTCTCCATTTTTCTTCACAAGCCTTGCTATTTCCTTGATCAAATCATCATCAAGAGGCATAATTGAGTTGAATTGTAGCAAGATTCGAAGGATTTGGTGCTGAATTTGGAACTGTTGCAAGTGTGTTCATCCATGGCAGTTTGATTTTCTGGACTTCTCGTGCACAATCAACACTCAAACCTTGCTTCATTCATGCATATGAGAGCTGAGGATTTGCTGTTTTTACTTGCCAAGGCCTGAAACAACCTATTTCAACTCTGCCATCCAATCAAGGTGAGATTTCGCGTTGCTTAATTCTTGAAATCAATGGATGCTTTTGGTAGATCTTTGAGTGTAGGTCATGCTGCAATTTGAATCGTTGAATTTCGTTGAGAAATGAACAAGTTATATTGATTAGAAGTTTCATGCATGAATATGTTTCCCCTCGAATCTTTGGATCTAGGAAGAATTAGGTTAAAATGATTAGTGATTCGTGTTGCTGGTTGATAGATGAACACGGTGATATAAAGTTTGTCAAAATCTGGTACAATTGTTCTTGGACGTATGAATGTGTGATGAACGCGTATGAACTTAGGGTTTTTGAGCCCAGAATGCACTTTGATCCACTTCAGCGCTACTTTGCATGCGCTGGGATGTTATTTGGCCATGCAGTGGACCACGTGTCCAGGCCCACTTAAGTAGCGCGCGCCAGTTTTTCAAATGCTCCCTCCCTTCGAATCCTGGCGTGGACATTCCGAATGAACCTTTTGCTTTTTCTCCACTTATGCCATGCCATGTTCATACAAGCTTTCATCACATTTTTTTTATTTTTTATCCATATTAAAAAAATCATAACTCTCAAAATAATTGTCCAATTCACATGAGATTTTTTGTGCCATGTTCCTTATGATCTCTACTATTTTATGGTGATTTTTACAAAAATTGTGCACGCCTGGTTTTTTATATTGCCTAGGGTTTGTTCTTGCATGTCATTCATTGCACATTGCTTGCCATTCCTTTGGTGAAATCATGATGCTTGATCCAATGGAGCTGAAAATTTATATGTGTAATCTAGACACTTGGATTGATCTTTTGGTTTTGAGTTTGCTATTTTTGCATTTCTGGTTTGTGAGATATGGTCTGATCAATATAGGTGTGACAATGTGTGTCACACCATTTCTTGTCTAACTTGTGGATTTTCATTACCATACCATATGAACTTGAATTGATGTGAATGTTTGCATGTGGATTCTTCTGGATGTTAAGTTTGATCATGATTTTTTGTTGATTTTTTGGATGTATTTCCAATTTGATTGAGATTTTCTTTGCTGATTGGTCAAGTTTGGACGTTTTGATAGTCATGAATTTAGAAGATTTGGGAAATGCTTGATGTTTATTGGATGAACCTGAAATTTTGCATGTGTGTTCTAGACACTTTGAAGTTTTCTATGGCTTTGGTTTGGTTCATTTGTTATGTGTAGATTCTGTTTTATGCTTGTGTGAAGGTGATGTATGAAGTTGTGCTTCATTTGAGTTTGTTTTGCCTTACCTTGACTTATGGATTTTAATTGACATGCTTCCCCTTGCCCAATTGACTTGAATTTTGGTGTGATAATCATGTGATGAGTGCTGTTTAGCCATGACTTTTCTTGAGATTTATTGAATTAGTTTTGATTGGATTTGGGTTAATTCATTCTGTTTGGTCCAATGAGCTTTCAAATTGCATGTTTTGCCTTAGATGCCTTGTGAAATAAAATTGGTGTATGATATGAATGTGAGACCACTTGGACATTGTTCTAATTTGATTGAACTTGATTTGTGCCAATTTTCATGTTCTGTTTTGAAATATTTCTCCTTCTTTGACCCTAGGCCTTGTCCTAGGGATTTGCTTCTTATGTTTGAGTTGTGTTTTCAGGACAAAAAGCATATGGCATTGAGGAGTTGATTCACATGGCTTGAGTTGCTTATTTGGTTGATGTTGATTAACATTGAGTTTGTTTTGTAGGTGGCTTCTAAGTCATTTGTGTTGAGCATTGGCTTGTGCTTTGCTTGATGCATTGCTTGTGTACAGTTAACTGTTGACTTTTAGTTTGTCTGTTTGACTGTTTGAGCTGTGTACTGATTATGTTAGATTGATTTCAGGTACATTAGTTGCTATAGTTCATTTTGAACTTGCTTTTGCTGTTGCTTGGTTGCTTAACCAATTGAGGTATAGCTCACTAACTTCATGTAGTCTGGAAGACCTGGCCTGTTATTTGGTCAGGCACCTGTCTGAAGTCCTCCTTAAGAGGCAATGCTTGTGATTGTTTATCTTTGTCCCCAAGCAGGAAAAGACCTTTGTTAAGGCAATTGGCAGATACAAGAGATATGCAATCCATCTCCTGCTATTCAGTTGAGTCATCCCTTTGCTCACACAACTGGTGTTGATGCATTATGGACACTAACCCAAGATCCATGTTGAGTCAGTCATAAGTGTAGAAGGGTTCCAACTTTCTGAACCCACACTTCATTTGTCTGAAGCTCTCCCTGGCCAGGGATAAGAGCTGTGAGGCACACCCCTCACTTCCTATTTCATCGGCTTCACCCTAACTCTCAATGTTAGGGTTAAGAGCTAACATCACCCTGATACAGTTGGCTTGCTTTGGCGGCCTAACCCTTGTGTGAGCCCACTTTGTTTGTATATAGTGTGTGCTAATTGTGTGTATGTTTGCTTTGCTATGTTTATATGCTTTGCTTTGCCTATTTAGGATTAGCTTGCTGTTTGTGCAAGTAGATAGAAAACTCAACCTAGGACCATTGTGGAATGCGTGATAACTATTAGGCTCGAGTCAGTCTCCCTTCTAGTTTGTCAGTTCCCAGTCTCTGGTTAGGAGAAAGTTTCTCCCCTGTTTAGGGGAACTACGTTGCCCTGATCCTCATACCAGATGAGGTACGTAGGCAGGAAATCGTACGAGATCTCTCCGGGCACCCTTTTCCTTTTTGTGTGTGTTTTCTTGACAGTTGCTAGGCTCGAGTGCCAGACTCCTTAGTAACTTGTTGTCAGTTTGGTTCCTTCTTGTGTGAGTTAGAAGACGGATGTAAGCCCAGCGATTGGCATTCCGTATCCTATTGTTGTATGCTTGGAGTCCGATATAAGTCCAGCAAGTGGCATTTGGTTTCCAGTGTGGGTTTATTTGGTTCGGAGTCTGATGTAAGTCCAGCGATTGGCATTCGGTTTCCACGTTTGCCTGTGTTTGTGTTTCGTTTTGTTTGGCGTGCGTGAGCCGAACTACGGTAGCTCTGATTCTCATTCCAGATGAGATACGTAGGCATAGGATGCGATATCCTAGCGAGCCCGTTCTTCTCTTCCCCCACCTGTGTTGTCTTCAGTGTGTGTGTGTGATGTTTGTTTTAGCAACCTTGTTCTATCTTTTGAGCGTGGATCCCGTCGAGTACGACGGATGCGTAGGGGTGCTAATACCTTCCCTTCGCATAACCGACTCCCGATCCCATTCTCTTTGGTCGCGAGACCATGCTTTTCCCAGGTTTACTTCGAGCGTTTCCTTTCCCTCTTTTGGGATAAATAACACACGGTGGCGGCTCTGTGTTGTTTTGTTTTAGCCCGCTGGTTGTTTTTCGCGGATGCGACAGCTGGCGACTCTGCTGGGGATTCATAGAAGTTGACCTCTTGCTGGTCCATCTTCCCTAAGCGAGTCTCTCCTAGCGTTCTAGGATAGTTTAGGTTGCTTGTGCTGCTATTTATGGCATTGATTATTATGTTGTGTATATATTTGCATAAATATTTGCATGCATCATACTATCATTGTTGTTGTCCTCTGTACAGGTGGTTCTCTGTTTTGGGGTGGGTGTTCTGAGTGGGGCTAAAACCCAGGCCCGAGTATACACCTAGGATTAGTGTGGTCTCACGTTCCTCATTTGCTTTATCAGCATATTGTTGCAACGTGACATGCCACAAGCCGGACGAGGTTCATTTGAGAGTGCTCTTCCTTTGTGGGGTTCCACTTTGGTTGGGTTACCTCTTTTGAGCTATTGACTTCGGTGACCGATCTTTCCCAGATATTTGGTTTAGACGATCTTAAGAGAGCTGCAACGACACACCCGAAAGGGCAAACCCGTTGAGTATCTTTGCCCGATTGTCGAAACCATTATCCGCTTTAGGATGACCTGATTAGAATTCACCTGTGAGGGGAGGGTTGATCCGTACAGATGCATGTTCTGTTGGTAACTTTGATGGTGACTATTGGTTCCGTTGATCAGAGTCCTTTTTATAAGTAGGATTTATGGACATTTATTTCATAGACGCCGGGGTGTTGTCCGTGATTTTATCAGTGGGGATCCATTTATTTCAGGATTCCCTGGGCTGGTGCAGATGTTTTTGTGGTTATCAGATCAGTGATTCTCTGGTGATGATGGTGATGTACCTTTCAGTTCCGTTTATTTCGGAACCCCCAAGTCGGATTTGTGGTTACATGTTCCTTCAGATGGTTGTGATCAGTTCAGAGATCAGGCTTCAGTGCAACAGATGTTCAGATGACTTGGAGGATGGCACTATGCATTGCATTCATTCATCAGCATCATCACATTTTGCATTTACCTGCATCTAACCCATGTTTATCCATATGCAGGGACATTTTTTATTGAGATCCTGGTTGAGAGATTTCCTTGCTCAGACATGAGGACCGGTTTGAAGCATGACATCTGTAGCGGTGTATTCGTCGCTATATGATCTATTGATTAAATCATAAGCAAGGTATACAAAGATTTCGAGTCGCCACCGCACTTTTATTTATCCAAAGGACTGGCTAAAAAGCGAACAAAAGCCTAAGAAGTTTTACACGTAGAAAACTAATAAAAAGATCAGAGAGTCTGGGTAAGGGGTAAATTACGCAATGGGAAGGTGTTAGGCACCCACTACGTCCTAGGTACTCCTAGGGAGCCCTTTTCACACTTGTTGTATTAAATTGTTATTTGTTATGACATAAACATTGTGCAAACATGATTGGGATGATGAGAAAAAAATATACAATTTTTATTGGGTTTGAACGGATGAACCCGCTGCCTACGTACCTTCCATCAAAGGTAAGGATCAAAACGCCGTAGTTCGGCTAAAAACTTCCAAAAGTTAGTGGATTCAATTTTAAACAATAGCACTGAGGCTCTTCATTATCAATGGGAGAAAACTCGACCAAGACCAACATCCACCATGCGAGGATAGCTTCGACGTACTAGAGGGGTTAGCCCTGTTTTCAGTACGGAAGTCTTATAGTCGACTCACTAAGGATAAGGTGAGGTTTACATCAACCACAAAGATAATTGAAACCTATGGCTAATGCATGAAAAGATTAACAATGGACAAAGCCAAAACAAGTGAATGGGTGAAGTTAATTGATTGTGATTGTGAAAGTAGGGTCAAAGTATGATTAAGATTAATTCAAAGAAGTATTATGAAATGGAGTTTGAAAAAAGTCAAGGACTTGGGGTCCAGGTTTTTGGTTTGAAAACATGAAGATGTTTGCACAATATCTATGTCAAGTTTGAAAGTAATGTGTGAAAAGGTTTAGGACATAATGAGGATGAATGGATGAAGATGGATTGTAAAACTTCTTAGAGGGTTCACCTCTTGAGATCATATAGAGGATGATTCAAGTGTGTCCTTTGGAATGGGCAATAAGCAATAACAAAATAAGCAAACAAATGATACCGGATGCCACTCAATGGTCTTACTCCAATCTCACAAACAAAAAGCGGATACCGGATACCAATAGATGGATTTACACCAATCTCCTAAAACAGAAATGGATATCAGAGGCCACTCTATGGACTTACACTAATCTCCTGAAGAAAATGAAAGAAAGTGGATACCGGATGCCAATCTGTCTGGGCTTATACCAATATCCAACATATGATCATAGGAAAGCAAATGCCAACTTGCAGGGACTTACAATTGCATCCTCACATAAAACAAACAAAAGCAAAACATGGATGTCAGATGCCAATCTATCTGGGCTTACTCTAACCTCCACAGTATGGTCCTAGGAATACAAATGCCAACTTGCAGGGACTTACAATTGCATCCTCACATACAATCAAACAAATGCATCAAGCAAAGATAAGACGAGTGGCCAATGAAATGGTCTTACAACTCACTTCCATATCATAGGAACAATGGCCAATGAATGGTCTTACAATTGTCCTCAATGGGTAAACAACAATGATAATGTCACAAAGACAAACGAGATGATCATGCAATAATGAGCAATTAATGATGATAAATGCATAGAGCATACAAGCAAACATGTGCATATGAAGCAACAACCAATCAATGACAGCATTCAGCACACACTATAACCAAACAAGGAGGCTCATACAAAAGGGTTAGGCATTGAAGCCAACTGGAATAGGGTCAATGGTGCTCTTAACCTTGCCATTGAAGGACTAAGGTGAAGCAGATGAAAGGATATGAGGGGTGTGCCTCATTGCTCTTATCCCTAATCAGGGAGAGCATTGAATATCAGAAAGTGTGGGAGTTCAGAAAGTAGGAACTCTCTCCACAGATAAGACTCTATAGATCTTGGGCTTGGATCTCAATGCTACAACCATGTAATGGGAGCAAGGAGAAGACTCACAGAATAGTAGGAGATAGGTTGCTTATCTCTTGAGTTCTACCAATTGCCTTATTTGAAGGACTTTTCCTGCTTGGGACAAATGTAAACACACACAAGCATTGCCTCTTAAGGAGGACTTCAGACAGTTGCCTGGCCAAATAACAGGCCAGGTCTTCCAGACTACATGAAGAAAAGGGATTATACCTCAATGCAAATTGCTATATAGCAAAGCAAAGCAAGTTCAAAGAACTAAGCAACTAATGGTACCTGAAATAGTCAAACAGAATCAGTACACAATTCAAAAGTCAAAGCAAAAGGAAACAGAAGTCAACAGTCAAAATAGACAAATGTGCAAAGCACAAGACTCAAGTCATATGAGTCAAGCCACCTACAAAACAAAGAGGTTAGCTCATCATAAACAATCAAGCTCAATCAAGTTTGTATGATCTCTTTGGAACATTGTTGCTTAACCTGAAAACATGAATTCAAACATAAGCAACAAGACCACTAGGACAAGCCTAGGGTCAAAAGAGAATGAGAAAGTCAAAACAGCAAGTGGTATCCAATCAAAATCAAGTTCAAACATTTAAGAAGCAAACTCAATTGTTTTCATGTTCATATCATGCATCATCACCATTTCATAATCAAAAGAAGTCAAAGCATGGCAAATGAAAGCTCATAGAAGTCAACAGAAAGACTTAACTAAAAACCAACCATAACCAATTCCAAAAATCACCAAATAAATCATGATCAATCCTAATCCATAATATGACATGCATATAAAATTTCAGCTCAATTGGATTATGGGAAGATAGTCAATGAAAATCAGGAAGTCAAAACAATTTCAAGCATGCTCAAAGAAGTCAACCAAACATGCATCAACTTCAAAAATTCATAACTCAGTGATAACATATAAGAAATGAATGGGATCAACACCATGGCAAAGCTTAAGATGTCTAGTAATCACATATTAAATTTCAAGTCCATCTAATAAAGTATGAGAATTTCACAAATGAAATGGCAACATGTATCACACAAGTCAACATTTTGGTCAAACAGGGGACAAAAATCTCAATCAATTGGAAAATGCCACAATTAATTCCAATAAAATTCACATGTAAACTAGACATACAAGAGTAGGTTCATGCAAAAATTCAGATCAATTTGAGGTAAAGAAGTATGTTATCAAAAATCATGAAGTTGCACATCATTGGTGTGACACAAATTGTCACACCCTAATTCAAAAATTCATAACTCAATGACCAGATAAGATAAATTTACAAACTCTACATCAAAATAAACATGAATGTGTCTAGTTTGTGTACAAAAAATTTCAGGGTCATTGGATATATCATCATCATTTCACAATTGAATTGGTAAAAGGTACAAAATATTGACACATGAACAAAACCCTAATACCATTAAAAATTCAACCATCCAAAAATTCAAGAAAAAACATGATAAAATACTAGACATCAAGATGAACACAATGCAAAAATTTTCATGAAATTTGGAATTAAAATGGATGAGTTATGATTTTTACAAAATGATGCATCAATTGAAATAAACATTGAAGAAATAAACATTATTAATTAAACAATTTGGTCACAATGGCATTTTTGTAATAACTGGAACCACTTAACGAAACACCGCGTTTTGGCCATGTGAACGAAATAATTTGATTGGTGCATGTGGATGTAACAGTAACGAGGCATGCAACACGTTCAAAGTTTTCTGGGCAAATTAGGGTTCTTCAATGTACAGTGCATCTCATCCCCTTCCCCAAATCGTGAAATTCAAAAACGCCCAGAAATTGGAATCCAACATATCACTAGAACCAGTACACCATACACATTAAGAATCCATCATTCATTTTCTTTAAAACACACTACAAGTCATGAATCGAGCAAAATGAATAAGCATCATCAAACTTGAAAACAGTATAACTTCATAAATACTTAACCATTTTAAACCATTCAAAGCTCATAATGATCAGGGGAATGAGATCTATACATTACATAACATGATTTTGGAAAAGGATGGATTTGAAACCTTACTTGATTTTGAAGAAATGGAGGAAACAGTTGTTGTTTTGATGATACAAGCTCAAACAGAGGTCCACAAAGCTTCCAAAAGATGTATGGAGAGTGACTTGTAGCTCAACAGCCTTTGAAAATGCCCAAATCGAATATCACCATTGATGTGTTCTTGAATAGCAGTGCTGGAAAACTTGCTTACAGTGGAGATTTGAGGTTTGCAACAGCTCCAAGATGAGGACAAATGATGAAGTAAACAAGTAACAATCGTGTTTCTTTGAAAGTTTGAGCAGAAAATTTCCAAAGTGCAAAATGAATGTTTTAGAGAGAAATGGTTTTCTGTGTGTAATGAGGCTGCTGCTAGGGTTGGAAATGGCAGAAAATCCACTATATATTTGCTGTTTAGTGAGCTGCTAAGTGAATGCTAATTATGCTTTGCTAAAAATGACCATTTTGCTAATTGGAGCATTTTCACTTAGGTGGTGGGGTGTAGGGTGCTGGCTGCGAAAATGGGCCTTCCAACATGACTAAAATGCATTTTCAGAACATTCCCAAATGGCCAAAAGTGTTAGAAATGCCTAATTCAAAAACTCAATTTTTCACTACACTTGAAATTAATTAAGACAAGTCCAAAAAGGCCATTTTGAATAGTGAAGTTTTGGTGCATGATGATGACATTTTTGGAAAGAGGGGATCAAATGTGACTTGTAGGAAAAAACCCCACCCAATTTGGCCAAATGGTTTGAGAGATATGGCCTTTCGAAGTTCACAAATTTTTGAAAATGAATTGATCACATCTTGCCAACCATACATGGGAATTGAGTGTTCTTGGACTTTTTGGAAATGGGAGAACAAGATCTTCAACTTTCATGTTGGGCAAAAATTCATTTGAAGCTTTTATCATGATGTAAGTTTAGGATCAAGAAGTTTCCATTTTTGGCAAATTCCAATTACAGGTCAAGTTTCTATTTTTGGAAATTTCTTGTTTGACTTCAAATTCTTCCATGATGATGTTTGACATGATATATGAGGCCTATATGGACATGAATGAGCTCCCTCAAACCAATTCCCACCATCAAATCACTGATTAAATCCACAGTTGACCAAGTTTGACTTTTCTAGGGTTTTGCTTGATTGAACCACTTCTGATGAATTCCAAACCCTAATTCCTTGAGATCTTGATTCCAAATGATGTCACAACATATAAGAACTCTTGATTATTGATCATGGTGCCCAAATTCTGCAAGAATGGCCACCATCCACTGTTTAATGGCTGATTTGACTGTTTGACTGATGATTGCTTCAGCTGCAAGTAACATGGTTAGATGACAATATTTTTGTATTTTTGGTTAGTAAACATATGAAAAGCAAAGATATACAAATGCAAGACATGCTTGGTGATCAAGAACCACACTCACAAGGCAGACCACCCACTAGGAGGGAAGCTAGGGCATGCAATGATCCTTGAGGCCATGATATGATATGATATGGGCCATGAGGGATCTTAGGGCCAAAATTGGGGTCTTACAGATGCCCCTATTTAAGGTCATTCTAGCCGGAGAAGTGAAGTTTAGAAATCTTCATCTCGACGCGGTAGAATGGGCTTAAATAACAGTAATGAGACAAATTTTGGTCCCTAAGAGACCTCATGATGCAAATGTATGTATGCAAAAGACACAAATACTGTGGGGAATATGGTTCACACAGAAGAAAAGACGATCCATCGGAGTAATATGCTCACCAGGAACAGAGACTCTAACAAAACTCTAGTTGGGGATAGTAAGAAAAAAGAAATGCGTGAACAAGACACGACTCTGGTTAGGGAACAGAAAACAGACTGGAGACCTTACTGGGGAAAAGAATTCCAAAGGAAAATAAATCCGTTGGAAAGACACAAGCTGACTCCTGGAAGAAGCAACAAGAAACTTCACTGGGGAAACACCAAAGAATGAGGTGTTACCGGTATAAAGGTAACAAACTCAGGAAGAATGAATATCTAAGACCGGTATAAGGGTGAGAGATATCAATCAACCAAACATCTGAGAAAGACCTGGAAAAGGTACATAAACTCAGGAAAATCTGACTCCACAAGGGACCGAGGTCATAATAGGGAGCAGAAAGGAAGGAACACCAAGGATACCGGGTTGTAGGTATGTAACAGGTGACCGACCAAGGCGTGAGTTGGTGTGTGTTCCAAAACACTCATCATCCTGAAGAGAGCGAAAGCAAACTTGTTTATAGGATGGATATTTGATTCTGTAAAGAATGCAAATCTTACTCAGTTGGGGAAACAAACAAAGTGTTCGACAAAAGAGCGCATGAGATATATTATCTATAGCCGTCAAAACGGAGATAATGTACTCGCATGGAAAGTTATCCTGAACCGGGTTGTAGGTTGTTTATAGGATAAGATCCGAAATCGTGAATTGGTTTGTGTTCCAAAACACTCATCATCCTGAAGAAAGCTAGAACAGCAGACTTGTTTATAGGACGGACGTTCGATTCCACAAGGAATACGAAACTTACTCTGCAGAGAAAACAATCAAAAGATTGACCCAAGAGCAAACGAGATAT
Source organism: Lathyrus oleraceus (assembly GCF_024323335.1). Taxonomy (NCBI): domain Eukaryota; kingdom Viridiplantae; phylum Streptophyta; class Magnoliopsida; order Fabales; family Fabaceae; genus Lathyrus; species Lathyrus oleraceus. Next base: position 181,820,074 of record NC_066582.1, on the reverse strand, counting down.
AATATCCATTATCGTCAGAACGTGGATAATATACTCACAAAGGAAGATTATCCTGAACCGGGTTGTAGGTTGTTTATAGGATAAAATCCGAAGACGTGAATTGGTTTGTGTTCCAAGACACTCATCATCCTGAAGAAAGCTAGAACAGCAGACTTGTTTATAGGATGGATATTCAATTCCACAAGGAATATGAATCTTACTCGACTGGGGAAGATCAACAAAGGACTCCAACCAAAGAGCGCATGAGACATATTATTCATTACCGGCAGACCGTGAATAATATACTCGAAAGGAAAAGACACCAGAGATACCGAAGTATATAATAGGTGACTAACCAAAGACGTGAATTGGTATATATGCCAAAACACTCATCATCCGAAAGGGGGGCTTGAAAAAGCAAATCGACTTACAGGATGGACATTCGAATCCACAACGGGAAAACGAATCTTACTCAACTGGGGACACAAACCCAAAGAGTGCATGAGATACAATATCCATTACCGGCAGACCGTGGATAAGAAACTCGCATGAGATATATTATCTATTACCGTCAGAACGTAGATAATAAACTCGCATGAGATATATTATCTATTACCGTCAGAACGTAGATAATAAACTCACATGGTAAGAAACACCAGAGATACCGGTTACTGGGTATATAATAGGTGATCTACCGAAAACGTGAATTAGTATATATGCCAAAACACACATCATCCAAAACACAAACTGGTTAAAGGATGGATATTCGATTCTACAAGGAATACGAATCTTGCTCAGCTGGGGAAAATCAACAAAGGATTCCAACTAAAGAGCGCATGAGATATATTATTCATTACCGGCAGACCGTGAATAATATACTCGAAAGGAAAAGACACCAGAGATACCGAAGTATATAATAGGTGACTAACCAAAAAGAGAGACAATCGATACCAAGCATCCGGGTAAACGAAAGACAACTCAAAGGGATAAATTGCAAGCATCCGGCAATTATCCAACAACAAAGAAATATTCGATTCCACAAAGGGAAATAACGAATCTTACTCAACAAAGAAAACACAAAAGGCTTCGACTGAAGAGTGCATGAGATATATTATTCATTACCGGCAGACCGTGAATAATATACTCGCATGGAAGATTATCCACAACCGCTTACTGGGTTAATAAAGGATAAATCAACCGAAAAGAAAGGCATCGGGATACCACACTAGGTATATAATGATGACCAATCAAAGGGAGCAACAGACATTACCAACAAGAGGGTAAATGAAAGAAGACTCGCTGGGATGCATTGATGACAATCAATGATCCGGGGAACACAATCACTGACAAAAGGTGAAAGGACCCACTGGGGATAAAATTGCTAGCATATGGCAATTATCCACAAAATATTTGCTAGGGATATAAGTGCTGATCTGAGCAACTTATCCAAGCGAAGGAAAAATCAACATCAAACATTGAATGAAGATAACCACAAAGAGGGAATTGTTATCGGTTGGGATGAACAACAAAGTTAACTCTGCAAGGGGAGAGAACGGGGTTTACAAACTACCGGTTTGTAGGTAGAAAAACCGCAAAGATAGGACTTACGACTGCTGGTTTGTAGGCAGAAGGCCAAAAGGGTGGAGGTGACCACAAAATTTGGGTTTACATCTACCGAATACGGGGTAGAAGACCAACAACTCCACGTGGGGATAGAACAAATCACAAATCCGCACGGGAAACCAAAATAGGGTTTATAACAAACCGCAAACTGCTGGAGAGCAGGAAAATAGGATTTACAACTACCGATATGAGGGTAGAAAACCAACAAATCTGGCTGGGGAATAAAAGGTGTATAACCACAAATTCTGCCAAGAAAGCCAGGAGAAATAGGACTTATAACTACCGGTATGAGGGTAGAGGCCCAAAACTACTCCGCTGGGGAACAACCCACTGGGAAGCACAAGACATTTGACAAATAGCCAATTCGGGAATAATCCGAAAAGACGGACTGAATCAAGACATGTCCTAATGAGGATGTAACTCAAATAGGAAAATCCATCCCAATATATGTGTTGGGAGGAAACGGAAGAAACCGTCATCCACGAGGATATATCTCAGTGGGGAACTGCAGAAGGAAAGACAACAGACATTTTCTGCTTATGGGGCTGACTCTATATGGAGAGATTTTGACACCCGACATCTGCTAGGGGAGATCTATAGAGAAGATCTGTATCACCATAGCAGGAGACACGACAAACAAAAGATATATGGCGAGAAATGCGACATGAATATCTGAATGTTTTATGAATATGCATGAATATGCGTGATTTATGTTTGATGAATGCTGACAAAACAGACAATTCTAACACGAACAGGTTCAGGAATCAAACGTCCGGTATTATACTTCCAGGGGAAAAACCAGCTGGAGAGCCAATCTGCGGAGATCTACATGCTATCAAGCAAAGATCTGCGGGTACTGCTGAAGAAGCAAAGGATCAGAGATATCAGGAAACAAACCAATCAGGGTACAGAAAGTCACAACAGGCAAAACAGCCACCAAGACGAATCTGTAGGAGAACAAGAGAAAACCCGAGATATCTGCAGGGGGGTCCCAGTGTCAACTGAGAAACAAAAAGTGCGTAAGCACAAGCACGGACTGCTGTAGAAGCAACTCCACATAACTCCGCTGGGGAACAACCCACTGAGGGAGAATGATATCATCCAAATAGAATCTAACTGTATAAGCAACTCTACTGGGGAAAACTGTCGGCTACTTCCTTGGGGAACAACCCAACTGAGGGAGAACAGATGAAACAAGTAGATTCTGCAACGAACCACTCTACTTGGGGAGAATATACATAGCAAACTGATCGCAATAGGTAGATTCTGCAATATAAGTCACTCTACTGGGGATCACAAACAGTCAGGAAATCAATCCATTCTCTGGATGCCAAAGCCAACATCCAACCATACTGGGGATTGAAGGAGTATTCAACGGGCAAAACTGCCACAACAAACAATCTGCAGACTAAGCTGAGGAAAAGATGGATGCAATACTGGGATATCAACCCAAATCAACCACTGAGTAGGAAAATAAATCCTGCTCTGCTGAAAGAATAACTCTGATGGAGAGATAACAACAAATTCCGCAGACGACTTCGCCGGGGAAAGGGTAAAGTACCGGGTATCAAACCGCTGACTTACCGAGTCTTTAAAAAGAAAGCGATCATGCTGAGGAAACAGACAATTCCGCTGGCAACTGCACTGGGAAGAGTGACAACAACTCTGCTCGCGACTCCGATGGGGATATCAACAACAGCTCTACTCGTGACTGTGTTGAGGAGACAAATAAAGTCTGGGAATGTTGACCCACTGGAGAAAGTGACGGGGCACCAAGATGACAAACTGTCAACCGCCGAAACTCACAAGGAAACACCCATGCTGGGGAAAACTGCTGCTGGAGAAAACGAAGTCTTCAACAACACTCTGCTTGCGACTAATACTGGGGAACAACCCCACCAACAACTCTGTTTGAGGAACAACCCCAACAAAGATCTGAAGAAAGAAAATACAACCAAACCAGGAATATGAACAAATGTCTTACCTGTTGGAGATCATGCCACCCTCGGGAGAGCACTGAGATATTCTTGAGTATCCTTTCAATATTGTGAATGTTCACTTCGTTTAGAACAACAAATTTTGAAAATTTTGATTTGTTTAAAACAATGACATTTTATCAATTAAAACATGCAACACGTTTGTTGAATTGAAACAAATAAGAGTGCAAATAATTGGATAAAAAGCTCAAATTAATTTGATGGAATGGTAGCCTGCAAATGGCAGGACTCCATAGATCTGTACAAATTTGAAATCAGTGATATATATTGGAAGAGGGCTACATTGAACATAATGATCCTTTCTCTACCAATTTGAATCTCGATGTATTCGAAGCTTCAGTTGACGACGAATCGAGAATCTTCTGACGAAATGACGACTGGCGAACAGAAAGTCTTGTCAGGATGCAGTTACTTGCCAAATCCCTAATTTTTGCCTAGATTGCCCCAGGGTGAGGTACTCAATCTAGCGGGATGCAAATATTTTTTCAAGTCTCTAATTTTTGCCTGGATTACCCTTGCGGGTTCTCCACCGAGACGCTCATTTTTGCCTAAGCCGCCCTTTCGGGTTTTCAACTTAGCGAGCTATTCTGTTTTTCATTTGCATATACTTTTTTTTAGGCAAAGTATTTCTTGACTGCATCTGAATTCACAGGACGAGTGAAATCCTCCCCATCCATTGTTGTAGGCATCAAAGCACCGCCTGAAAAGGCTCTCTTAACAACATATGGACCCTCGTAGTTTGGAGTCCACTTGCCCCTGGAATCGGGCGCGAAAGACAAAACTTTCTTGAGCACAAGGTCACCTTCTCGGAACACACGAGGCTTGACCTTCTTATCGAATGCTTTCTTCATTCTCTGCTGATATAACTGACCATGGCACATGGCGGTTAAACGCTTCTCTTCGATCAAATTCAGTTGGTCGTAACGACTCTGAATCCATTCAGCATCAGTCAACTTGGCTTCCATCAAGACTCGCATTGATGGGATCTCCACCTCTACTGGGAGAACGGCTTCCATGCCATAAACAAGAGAAAAAGGGGTTGCCCCTGTTGAAGTGCGTACAGACGTTCGATATCCATGCAAAGCAAATGGCAGCATCTCATGCCAATCTTTGTAGGTGACAGTCATCTTCTGGATAATCCTCTTGATATTCTTATTAGCAGCTTCAACAGCCCCATTCATCTTGGGTCTGTAGGGAGAGGAATTATGGTGTGCAATCTTGAATTCAGCGTACAACTCATCCATCATCTTGTTATTCAGATTGGATCCATTATCAGTAATGATCCTCTCTGGCACACCATAACGGCAAATCAGCTGGTTTTTGATAAACTTCACAACCACCTGCCTGGTTACATTCGCGTATGAAGCGGCTTCAACCCATTTGGTGAAGTAATCAATTGCTACGAGAATAAACCGATGTCCGTTGGACGCTTTCGGCTCAATCATGCCGATCATGTCGATTCCCCACATAGAGAAAGGCCATGGTGATGAAATCACATTCAGAAGTGTCGGAGGAATATGAATCTTATCCGCATAAATTTGACACTTGTGACATTTCTTCACATATTTGCAACAGTCAGACTCCATTGTCAGCCAATAGTAGCCTGCTCTCAACATCTTCTTAGCCATGGCATGTCCGTTGGAATGAGTACCAAATGAACCCTCATGGACCTCAGTCATCAACAGGTTTGCTTCGTGTCTATCCACGCATTTGAGCAAAACCATATCAAAATTTCTCTTGTACAACACTTCACCACTGAGGTAGAAACTGCCTGACAACCTTCTCAAAGTTTTCCTATCTTTCACAGATGCCCCAGGCGGGTAGACCTGGTTCTGGAGGAAATTCTTGATATCAAAATACCAAGGCTTGTCATCTTTCACTTCTTCGATTGCAAATATGTGAGCGGGTCTGTCCAAGCGCATCACAGTAATATTGGGGACATCATTCCACCATCTGACTACTATCATGGAAGCAAGCGTAGCAAGAGCATCTGCCATCCGATTATCCTCTCGAGGAATGTGATAAAATTCAACTTCTGTGAAGAATGTTGAAATTCTCCTTGCATAATCTCTGTACGGAATGAGACCTGGCTGATTCGTCTCCCATTCACCCTTGATTTGATTGACAACCAAGGCTGAATCTCCATAGACATCAAGATATTTGATTCTCAAATCAATGCATTCTTCAAGTCCCATAATACAGGCTTCATACTCCGCCATATTATTCGTGCATTTGAAAGTTAGCCTTGCTGTAAACGGAATGTGTGAACCTTGAGGAGTAATGATCACTGCCCCAATTCCATTTCCATATTGATTAACAGCGCCATCAAACACCATCGTCCATCTGGAACCAGGTTCCGGACCTTCATCAAGTGTAGGCTCATCGCAATCTTTCATCTTCAAATACAGAATTTCCTCGTCAGGGAAGTCAAACTGAACAGACTGATGATCTTCAATCGGCTGGTGCGCTAAATGGTCAGCCAAGATACTACCTTTGATAGCTTTTTGAGCTCGATACTCAATATCATACTCTGACAACAACATCTGCCAATGGGCAATCCTCCCAGTTAAAGCAGGCTTCTCGAAGATATACTTAATTGGATCCATTCTGGATATCAACCAAGTTGTATGATTTATCATGTACTGGCGCAAACGCTTAGCAGCCCAAGCCAAAGCACAGCACGTCTTCTCAAGCATAGAGTACCGAGACTCACAATCAGTAAACTTCTTACTGAGGTAGTAGATAGCAAACTCCTTCTTCCCTGATTCATCTTGTTGACCGAGTACACAACCCATCGAGTCTTCAAGAACTGTCAAGTACATAATCAGAGGTCTTCCTTCCATAGGCGGAGACAAAATCGGAGGTTCAGACAGATAATCTTTGATACTGTCGAAAGCTTTCTGGCAATCCTCGGTCCAATCATGAGACTGATCTTTCCGGAGGAGCTTGAATATCGGCGCACATGTGGCAGTCATGTGGGATATAAATCTGGAAATGTAGTTCAAGCGGCCAAGAAAACCTCGGACTTGCTTATTAGTTTTGGGTGCAGGCATCTCTTGTATTGCTTTGACCTTTGCAGGATCAACTTCAATACCTCTTTCACTTACCACAAAACCCAACAACTTGCCGGAACGGACTCCAAAGGTACATTTGTTCGGATTCAGGCGAAGTTTGAACTTCCTCAAACGCTGAAAAAGCTTCAACAAATGCTCAACATGTTCAACTTCCGTTCGGGACTTAGCAATCATATCATCAACATAGACTTCTATCTCCTTGTGCATCATATCATGAAACAAGGTAGTCATAGCTCGTTGATACGTGGCTCCGGCGTTCTTCAAACCGAAGGGCATCACTCGATAACAGAATGTTCCCCAAGGTGTGATGAATGTTGTCTTCTCCATATCCTCTGGTGCCATCTTGATTTGATTATATCCGGAAAATCCGTCCATAAAGGAAAAGACTTTGAATTTAGCTGTATTGTCTACCAACATGTCAATGTGTGGTAGAGGAAAATCATCTTTCGGACTAGCTTTATTCAAATCTCTGTAGTCAACGCACATACGGACTTTTCCGTCCTTCTTAGGAACAGGCACAATATTGGCCACCCATTGAGGATATGTAGAAGTTACCAGAAACCCCGCATCAATTTGCTTCTGAACTTCCTCTTTGATCTTCACTGCCATATCTGGATGAGTTCTTCTGAGCTTCTGCTTCACAGGCGCGCACTCGGGCTTCAAAGGCAGGAAATGTTGCACAATATCTGTATCCAAACCCGGCATGTCTTCATAGGACCAAGCAAAGATATCTGAATATTCTCGTAGCAAGCTGATCAAATCTTCCTTGACAGACCCTTCAAGAAGTGCCCCAATCTTCACCAGGCGAACACAATCCTCAGACCCCAAGTTGACTGTTTCCAAGTCTTCGAGATGCGGCTGAATGATCTTCTCTTCGTGCTCAAGGAGACGGGTGATCTCATCAGGAATCTCTTCAACGTCATCTTCCTCTGCCTCAAATACAGGGAATTCAAAGTTGGGAGATGGCGTTGGATCATTATGTTCAATGGGTTTTAGGATCAACCTGCATAATGATTTTGGTTAATGAAAACTTCAGAATTTAATCAAGCAAATCATTATGCAGATGAAAAAAATGTTTGATTTTTTTTTTTTTTGTTTTTTTTTTTTTTGTTTTTATGGGTTCTTTGTGATCACTGATTTCATAACGAAAAGCAAAAAGTGAAAACAAAGGAAAAACAAATGTTTAACGATGCAAAAATTGAATGAAAACATCATTGTATATATGCTTTGCCAACAATGTCATTACTTCTCCTTTTGGCATGGGAGAAGGGTTTTAAACAAAGTGGACAATTTACTCTGATCTATGGATAACTGTAGGAACATCCACAGCGACCCAATTGTGGCAGACGCCACCAGGAATAACAAAATTGTTCTCATCCTCTGCATTTTCTTCAATGATAGCAGCAGCTTCCTCTTCTTCAGGTTGATCAGCATGGATGAATCCTCCACTCGTGAACAAACCTTGCTCATTGCATGCCCCAGAACAATAGCCAATGCCAGCCCGGGATCTATTGTCTTCAAGCTCAAGCACTTTCCCTAATCCAGCAACTGCACCACATTCAATGGCCAGCTTCGCATCACGGTAGGAAGTGAATGAAGGAGACTTCTTCTCGATTGGTTCATCAATAGATAAAGCTTGGAATGGAGTTCCAACTTCATCCTCTGCGTCAATGTACGAGAAAGAAGACAGATGGCTAACCAGGAGAGCCTTTTCTCCCCCTACTACAACCAGTTTCTTGTTTTTGACAAACTTCAGCTTCTAGTGTAGGGTGGATGTCACGGCGCCAGCCTCGTGAATCCATGGTCTGCCCAAGAGACAGCTATAAGATGGGTGGATATCCATTACCTGGAAGGTAACTTGGAAATCACTTGGTCCTATCTTGATTGGGAGATCAACTTCCCCAATCACGGTCTTGCGCGACCCATCAAATGCTTTCACAACAACCCCACTCTGCCTCATAGGAGGACCTTGATATGACAATCGAGAGAGTGTGGATTTTGGCAATACATTTAAAGAAGATCCAGTGTCCACCAGCACATTGGACATTGCATCAGATTTGCAGTTCATGGAGATATGTAAAGCCATGTTGTGGTCTCTTCCCTCCTCAGGGAGATCAGCGTCACAAAAGCTCAAAGTGTTGCAAGCGGTAATGTTTGCAACAATACTATCAAACTGCTCAAGGGTGACGTCGTGATCAACATACGCCAGGTCCAAGACTTTCTGCAGAGACTCCCTATGGGGTTCTGAATTCAGCAACAGAGAAAGAATGGAAATCTTGGATGGTGTTTGTAGAAGCTGGTCTACAATATTGTACTCACTCTTTCTGATGAGCCTCAGCATCTCATCAGATTCTTCATCAACAATGCCACTCGGGCCAACTGAAGAAACAGGAGTTTTTTGTACGGATGAGGAGGGTTTGGCAACATCAAGTGTCGGATTCTGAACTCTAACAGCAGTCCCCACAGGACGTTCAACAGATTCAGAAGCAACAGCAGGGGCTTTGGTAGGTGCAGAAAATACACGACCACTTCGGGTCAACCCACTGACATCAGCTACATTAGTCACGGAAGTGGAAGGCAAAGGCACTTCGACCCCATCCTGGACAGCGACAGGATTGTACCTGAATGGCACAGCTTTATCAGATGAATAGGGCACAGGGCCGGCAGGTTTGATGATCAAAGAAGGGGAAGCCTTCGGCTTGTTGCTATTATAGCGAATAACAACGGGCTCAGGCAGCTTGAACACTGGTGAGATGACATCCACTTCAGGTTCGACTTCGTCAACATTGCGATTCTGGAGAATCTCAATGATACCTTCATTCAACATCTTCTGAAGTTCTCTGCGGACCTGATCGCAACCCAAACGGTTAACCGAACAGACGCGGCACTTGTCGTGGTTATGCTTCAAATAGCTGTACTGACACAGCATACGGTGTAATTCAACCAACGACTGCCTGATATGGCTGACATATCTGACCTTGTACTTCCCAAGGCATTCCTGAATCATGTTCACAGACTTCCCATGCGAAGACAATGGGTTCTTGGTGACATTCGGGCTTGAGTCCTCAAAACTCAGAATTCCACTTCTCATAAGGTCTTGCACCTTAGTCTTCAGCTGGAAGCAATTTTCTATGTCATGGCCCGGAGCGCCAGAATGATAGACACAGTGTAGGTCAGGCTTATACCACCACTGAGGGTTGACCGGTATAGCCGGAGGATCTCTTGGAGAAACCAACTTCCGCTCTATTAGAGAGGGATATAACTCTGCATAAGACATGGGAATCGGATCAAAACTGATCTTCTTCCTTTCATAACCCATGTTTGCTTGATTACTCGTACTCCCACGAGGCTGGTAAGCCTGTTGCTGTGGACGAGATTGTTGCTGATGGTACTGCGATTGTTGATATTGCTGCTGATGCTGATACTGTTGATGTTGATACTGCTGATGTTGAGGAGTATTGTCCTTGAAAACAGGTGCTACGTGAGCCACCTGATGCTGATGACTAGCATGTCGTGCAGGTTTCCTCTGAACAGAGGGTCTTCTATGTTTAGGCTGAGACTGCACAGTGTGTGCTTCCCCTTCTTTCCTCTTAAACGCCCCATATCGTTTAGAGGAAGAACCATCGTCCTTAGCCAACCGTCCTTCACAGACACCTTCTTCAAGACGCATCCCCATGTTCACCATCTCGGTGAAATCAGAGGGAGCGCTTGCTACCATCCGCTCATAATAAAATGAGCCAAGAGTCTTCAGAAAGATCTTGGTCATTTCCTTCTCTTCCAGCGGTGGAGTGATCTGAGCTGCCAGCTCTCGCCATCTTTGGGCGTACTCCTTGAACGATTCTTTGTCTTTCTGCGACATGGACCTGAGTTGATCTCGGTCAGGCGCCATATCGACGTTGTACTTATACTGCTTGACGAAAGCTTCGCCAAGGTCGTTGAAAGATCGGATGTTGGCACTGTCCAGGCTCATGTACCATCTGAGCGCGGCACCGGATAGACTGTCCTGAAAATAATGAATCAGGAGTTGATCATTATCTGTCTGAGTCGACATCTTCCTGGCGTACATGACCAGGTGAGCTAGTGGACAGGTGTTCCCCTTGTATTTTTCAAAGTCAGGGACCTTGAATTTGATCGGTATCTTCACACCGGGAACTAAGCAGAGTTCGGCCGCAGACTTGCCGAAGAGATCTTTGCCTCGAAGAGTCCTCAATTCCTTTCTCAGCTCAAGAAATTGATCGTTCATGGCATCCATCTTTTCATGAACATCTGAGCCCTCAGATGGCTCAGAGTGATAGATGGTGTCGTCTACCCTGGGCATGGTATGCACGACAGGAGGAGCGGGAACAGGGACCGGGCTAGATGCCGGTATATGAGCAAAGGTTGGAGCTGGAAGATCGGGCATAAAACCTGGAGGCATCCCCCAAGGAAACCCGGCTGGCATAGCATTGGGCTGATGAGCACTGACTGGCACCGTTGAAGTAGCTACTTCGGAGATGACTGTCCTCTGAACAGGCGTTGCTGGCTGTTGAGCAGGCTGATTCTGAGCAGTAAGGAGTTGCTCCATCAAAGCGCCAAGTCTGGCGACCTCTTCCTTTAGTTCTCTGTTCTCTTGTTCTAATTGCTCCATGACCCTTGCTGAATTGACCCGCGTATAATACCGGTGAGTCAGCTTGTCTTCAAAATAAATGAAGAACAGAGGTTAGGACAAGAAGACCAGAAACAAAAGGGGTACCTGCTTATGCAAGAATGATGCATGAAATGCTTGTGCAAATGCTTTGTTTTCAAGGAACCCTTAGGGTATTATTTGCAATATTTTGAATATTTAAACATTTTAATTGCTCATGGAAAATATTTCATTTAATATAACAAAACAAAGAAATACAGCATTTTTGGATTCATTACAAAGAGAAAAGGTAAATGACATCCTATGGATCCCTAGAAGCTCGGGATGCTGGAAGACGAGAAGTGCATAACTTCTTGATCTCTCTCTCATAGGCAGCCTCCATATCAGCTTTCTCTTTCGCAAGTCGATCATACCTCCTCTTCTAGAATTTGGATGACTGAGGAAGCAGAGAAGTCCAAGTGTCGTTCGGATCGTCGATCACTCGGTGCTCGAGAAATTCAATCATAGCATCTTTCTCCTTGAGCTGCTGCAGCAATTCCTCTCTTTCACGGATCCAAGCACGCGAAAGGTCTTCTTCTCTCAACTCCTCTACACGTTGGGTAGGGAGGGTTGAAGGCCCAGCCACATCCAACAGTGTAGGTCTTGGATGCTCGTACGGCATCAAGTAGGTGGCAGCTCTCTGTCTGACCCAAGAGGTGTATGGCTCCAAAGCAATGCAGTTCTTTGGACCCAACTCATTCCTACTCTTCTTGTGAATACTGCGCCAAGCACGGACAAATCTGGCTTTCAGGCCTTGGGGATCTTTACCCTCCTGAAAGAACACACCTTCTAACAGAATGTTATTAGGTTTATCCTTTAGGGGGAACCCAAGCTGACGACGTGCAAGAATAAGATTGTAGGTAATCCCACCACATGTACCAAGAAGAGGCACATTAGGGAATTCACCACAATAATCAATGATCTGAACGGTATCATACACGCGATCATACCAGGTGATATCATCATTGGTGAGAGACATGAGTCTCTGAGACCACCGTAGACATCCCTTGTTCTCCTTGAAAGCAACTGTCTGCGGCAAGTGCGAAATAAACCACTTGTACAGCAGGGGTAAACAGCAGACAATGACTCCTCCACCTTTCATATTCCTTAGGTGCAAAGAGACATAAGCATCGCCCAACAAAGTCGGAACTGGATTAAGAACTGAGAAGATCCTAATAGCGTTCATGTCCACGAACTTGTCGAAGTTGGGAAACAGCACCAATCCATAGATGAGCAGCACAAATAGAGCCTCAAAGGCATCCTCACTCATGGCCTTCCCATAAAAGGTAGCTTGGGCAATGAGGAACTCGGAAGGAAAACCCTGAATTCCGCCTTTGGTAGTCAGATTAGCTCTAATCAGATCTTCATCTATGTGCAACAAGCTAGTAATCTCTCGAGCAGATGGAATACTCTCTAGGCCACTGAACGGCACTTGATCCAGAATCGGAATCCCAATAAGATGAGAGTATTCTTCCAAAGTTGGCAATAGCTGGAAGTCCGGAAATAAGAAGCAATGATGCAACGGATCGTAAAACTGAGCCAAAGTACTCATCAATCCTTCGTCAACCTGGGTGGTGAGCAGAGGTAGAAGCTTCCCATAGCGAGCTTTGAAACCCAAGGGATCTAATACATACGATGTCAGATTCCTTAACTCTTTTACGTCGGGCTGTTTAAAGCTGTACTTCTTTGTATGCCTTTTTGGTCTTTCCATGTCTGAAAATTTTGCAAATAAACCCTTTAAGTTCCTTGAAAATTTTCTTTTTCTGATGACATGAATGCGGATGAATGCGTGAATGTATGAATGCAACAAACACACTCAAGGATCAAGCAAAGCACACCAAACAAAGGTCGTGGGAAAGCTCTATGTATCCCTAATATCAATCATCCATTTTGGTGGATTTAGGTTTTCACCTTATCGACACCCAAGTTCCATTGATATTAACGGTACATGAACCGGTTCAGACATTCTTAATATCAACCAGCCGCTTTGGTGGATCTTAGGTTTTACACCTGATCCGGGATCCATTGATATTAACAATGTTTGAACGACTCAACCACGAATCATGGGTTTGTTGAGAGTCACGAGCATGGAGTCTCGGTTAAGAACCACCCAAAGGGAGTGTACTAGGGTTTAAACCTGCCAGACATGTTCTATCAGAGGTTCCCATAATCATCGTTCCATCTTTCGAATATTATCGGAGGAACGAATACTCGTATTCCAAGAATATTCTCAAGAGAAACTCTTATGAGTGTAGTATCGTGTAACAATCGTATCAGAACTTACATCTGAACGACCTCCGCACTACGGTCCTAAAAATAGGCTAAGATGGGTTTGGTAAACTACGGTCCTTGGCTTCTGCGGCACATGATTGAAAGAATAATGCCTAACCACAAATAACTTGTGTGACATTATTAATTCAACATGACCTCCACCAAGTGAATGGACTCGCAAGTCAACTGGCTAAGGAATACTCCACACCAGTCAACAAGACTATGCCATTCTCCTATCCTAGAGTGCACTCGAGTTCGGGTATAGAACTCATCTCACAGATCACCAAAGCAAACAGCAATTGTATATCAAGCAATTCACACATTACAATCAATACAGTGATCCCAAATTGTACAAAAATATGTCATATAACGGATAACAACATATCACACAACAAGGGTGAAAAGTAGGCAATACCACCAAGGATTGTTGATCTTCCCCAGCAGAGTCGCCACTTTTCTGTAGCGGTGTATTCGTCGCTATATGATCTATTGATTAAATCATAAGCAAGGTATACAAAGATTTCGAGTCGCCACCGCACTTTTATTTATCCAAAGGACTGGCTAAAAAGCGAACAAAAGCCTAAGAAGTTTTACACGTAGAAAACTAATAAAAAGATCAGAGAGTCTGGGTAAGGGGTAAATTACGCAATGGGAAGGTGTTAGGCACCCACTACGTCCTAGGTACTCCTAGGGAGCCCTTTTCACACTTGTTGTATTAAATTGTTATTTGTTATGACATAAACATTGTGCAAACATGATTGGGATGATGAGAAAAGAATATACAATTTTTATTGGGTTTGAACGGATGAACCCGCTGCCTACGTACCTTCCATCAAAGGTAAGGATCAAAACGCCGTAGTTCGGCTAAGAACTTCCAAAAGTTAGTGGATTCAATTTTAAACAATAGCACTGAGGCTCTTCATTATCAATGGGAGAAAACTCGACCAAGACCAACATCCACCATGCGAGGATAGCTTCGACGTACTAGAGGGGTTAGCCCTGTTTTCAGTACGGAAGTCTTATAGTCGACTCACTAAGGATAAGGTGAGGTTTACATCAACCACGAAGATAATTGAAACCTATGGCTAATGCATGAAAAGATTAACAATGGACAAAGCCAAAACAAGTGAATGGGTGAAGTTAATTGATTGTGATTGTGAAAGTAGGGTCAAAGTATGATTAAGATTAATTCAAAGAAGTATTATGAAATGGAGTTTGAAAAAAGTCAAGGACTTGGGGTCCAGGTTTTTGGTTTGAAAACATGAAGATGTTTGCACAATATCTATGTCAAGTTTGAAAGTAATGTTTGAAAAGGTTTAGGACATAATGAGGATGAATGGATGAAGATGGATTGTAAAACTTCTTAGAGGGTTCACCTCTTGAGATCATATAGAGGATGATTCAAGTGTGTCCTTTGGAATGGGCAATAAGCAATAACAAAATAAGCAAACAAATGATACCGGATGCCACTCAATGGTCTTACTCCAATCTCACAAACAAAAAGCGGATACCGGATACCAATAGATGGATTTACACCAATCTCCTAAAACAGAAATGGATATCAGAGGCCACTCTATGGACTTACACTAATCTCCTGAAGAAAATGAAAGAAAGTGGATACCGGATGCCAATCTGTCTGGGATTATACCAATATCCAACATATGATCATAGGAAAGCAAATGCTAACTTGCAGGGACTTACAATTGCATCCTCACATAAAACAAACAAAAGCAAAACATGGATGTCAGATGCCAATCTATCTGGGCTTACTCTAACCTCCACAGTATGGTCCTAGGAATACAAATGCCAACTTGCAGGGACTTACAATTGCATCCTCACATACAATCAAACAAATGCATCAAGCAAAGATAAGACGAGTGGCCAATGAAATGGTCTTACAACTCACTTCCATATCATAGGAACAATGGCCAATGAATGGTCTTACAATTGTCCTCAATGGGTAAACAACAATGATAATGTCACAAAGACAAACGAGATGATCATGCAATAATGAGCAATTAATGATGATAAATGCATAGAGCATACAAGCAAACATGTGCATATGAAGCAACAACCAATCAATGACAGCATTCAGCACACACTATAACCAAACAAGGAGGCTCATACAAAAGGGTTAGGCATTGAAGCCAACTGGAATAGGGTCAATGGTGCTCTTAACCTTGCCATTGAAGGACTAAGGTGAAGCAGATGAAAGGATATGAGGGGTGTGCCTCATTGCTCTTATCCCTGATCAGGGAGAGCATTGAATATCAGAAAGTGTGGGAGTTCAGAAAGTAGGAACTCTCTCCACAGATAAGACTCTATAGATCTTGGGCTTGGATCTCAATGCTACAACCATGTAATGGGAGCAAGGAGAAGACTCACAGAATAGTAGGAGATAGGTTGCTTATCTCTTGAGTTCTACCAATTGCCTTATTTGAAGGACTTTTCCTGCTTGGGACAAATGTAAACACACACAAGCATTGCCTCTTAAGGAGGACTTCAGACAGTTGCCTGGCCAAATAACAGGCCAGGTCTTCCAGACTACATGAAGAAAAGGGATTATACCTCAATGCAAATTGCTATATAGCAAAGCAAAGCAAGTTCAAAGAACTAAGCAACTAATGGTACCTGAAATAGTCAAACAGAATCAGTACACAATTCAAAAGTCAAAGCAAAAGGAAACAGAAGTCAACAGTCAAAATAGACAAATGTGCAAAGCACAAGACTCAAGTCATATGAGTCAAGCCACCTACAAAACAAAGAGGTTAGCTCATCATAAACAATCAAGCTCAATCAAGTTTGTATGATCTCTTTGGAACATTGTTGCTTAACCTGAAAACATGAATTCAAACATAAGCAACAAGACCACTAGGACAAGCCTAGGGTCAAAAGAGAATGAGAAAGTCAAAACAGCAAGTGGTATCCAATCAAAATCAAGTTCAAACATTTAAGAAGCAAACTCAATTGTTTTCATGTTCATATCATGCATCATCACCATTTCATAATCAAAAGAAGTCAAAGCATGGCAAATGAAAGCTCATAGAAGTCAACAGAAAGACTTAACTAAAAACCAACCATAACCAATTCCAAAAATCACCAAATAAATCATGATCAATCCTAATCCATAATATGACATGCATATAAAATTTCAGCTCAATTGGATTATGGGAAGATAGTCAATGAAAATCAGGAAGTCAAAACAATTTCAAGCATGCTCAAAGAAGTCAACCAAACATGCATCAACTTCAAAAATTCATAACTCAGTGATAACATATAAGAAATGAATGGGATCAACACCATGGCAAAGCTTAAGATGTCTAGTAATCACATATTAAATTTCAAGTCCATCTAATAAAGTATGAGAATTTCACAAATGAAATGGCAACATGTATCACACAAGTCAACATTTTGGTCAAACAGGGGACAAAAATCTCAATCAATTGGAAAATGCCACAATTAATTCCAATAAAATTCACATGTAAACTAGACATACAAGAGTAGGTTCATGCAAAAATTCAGATCAATTTGAGGTAAAGAAGTATGTTATCAAAAATCATGAAGTTGCACATCATTGGTGTGACACAAATTGTCACACCCTAATTCAAAAATTCATAACTCAATGACCAGATAAGATAAATTTACAAACTCTACATCAAAATAAACATGAATGTGTCTAGTTTGTGTACAAAAAATTTCAGGGTCATTGGATATATCATCATCATTTCACAATTGAATTGGTAAAAGGTACAAAATATTGACACATGAACAAAACCCTAATACCATTAAAAATTCAACCATCCAAAAATTCAATAAAAACATGATAAAATACTAGACATCAAGATGAACACAATGCAAAAATTTTCATGAAATTTGGAATTAAAATGGATGAGTTATGATTTTTACAAAATGATGCATCAATTGAAATAAACATTGAAGAAATAAACATTATTAATTAAACAATTTGGTCACAATGGCATTTTTGTAATAACTGGAACCACTTAACGAAACACCGCGTTTTGGCCATGTGAACGAAATAATTTGATTGGTGCATGTGGATGTAACAGTAACGAGGCATGCAACACGTTCAAAGTTTTCTGGGCAAATTAGGGTTCTTCAATGTACAGTGCATCTCATCCCCTTCCCCAAATCGTGAAATTCAAAAACGCCCAGAAATTGGAATCCAACATATCACTAGAACCAGTACACCATACACATTAAGAATCCATCATTCATTTTCTTTAAAACACACTACAAGTCATGAATCGAGCAAAATGAATAAGCATCATCAAACTTGAAAACAGTATAACTTCATAAATACTTAACCATTTTAAACCATTCAAAGCTCATAATGATCAGGGGAATGAGATCTATACATTACATAACATGATTTTGGAAAAGGATGGATTTGAAACCTTACTTGATTTTGAAGAAATGGAGGAAACAGTTGTTGTTTTGATGATACAAGCTCAAACAGAGGTCCACAAAGCTTCCAAAAGATGTATGGAGAGTGACTTGTAGCTCAACAGCCTTTGAAAATGCCCAAATCGAATATCACCATTGATGTGTTCTTGAATAGCAGTGCTGGAAAACTTGCTTACAGTGGAGATTTGAGGTTTGCAACAGCTCCAAGATGAGGACAAATGATGAAGTAAACAAGTAACAATCGTGTTTCTTTGAAAGTTTGAGCAGAAAATTTCCAAAGTGCAAAATGAATGTTTTAGAGAGAAATGGTTTTCTGTGTGTAATGAGGCTGCTGCTAGGGTTGGAAATGGCAGAAAATCCACTATATATTTGCTGTTTAGTGAGCTGCTAAGTGAATGCTAATTATGCTTTGCTAAAAATGACCATTTTGCTAATTGGAGCATTTTCACTTAGGTGGTGGGGTGTAGGGTGCTGGCTGCGAAAATGGGCCTTCCAACATGACTAAAATGCATTTTCAGAACATTCCCAAATGGCCAAAAGTGTTAGAAATGCCTAATTCAAAAACTCAATTTTTCACTACACTTGAAATTAATTAAGACAAGTCCAAAAAGGCCATTTTGAATAGTGAAGTTTTGGTGCATGATGATGACATTTTTGGAAAGAGGGGATCAAATGTGACTTGTAGGAAAAAACCCCACCCAATTTGGCCAAATGGTTTGAGAGATATGGCCTTTCGAAGTTCACAAATTTTTGAAAATGAATTGATCACATCTTGCCAACCATACATGGGAATTGAGTGTTCTTGGACTTTTTGGAAATGGGAGAACAAGATCTTCAACTTTCATGTTGGGCAAAAATTCATTTGAAGCTTGTATCATGATGTAAGTTTAGGATCAAGAAGTTTCCATTTTTGGCAAATTCCAATTACAGGTCAAGTTTCTATTTTTGGAAATTTCTTGTTTGACTTCAAATTCTTCCATGATGATGTTTGACATGATATATGAGGCCTATATGGACATGAATGAGCTCCCTCAAACCAATTCCCACCATCAAATCACTGATTAAATCCACAGTTGACCAAGTTTGACTTTTCTAGGGTTTTGCTTGATTGAACCACTTCTGATGAATTCCAAACCCTAATTCCTTGAGGTCTTGATTCCAAATGATGTCACAACATATAAGAACTCTTGATTATTGATCATGGTGCCCAAATTCTGCAAGAATGGCCACCATCCACTGTTTAATGGCTGATTTGACTGTTTGACTGATGATTGCTTCAGCTGCAAGTAACATGGTTAGATGACAATATTTTTGTATTTTTGGTTAGTAAACATATGAAAAGCAAAGATATACAAATGCAAGACATGCTTGGTGATCAAGAACCACACTCACAAGGCAGACCACCCACTAGGAGGGAAGCTAGGGCATGCAATGATCCTTGAGGCCATGATATGATATGATATGGGCCATGAGGGATCTTAGGGCCAAAATTGGGGTCTTACAACATCGCCTACAGTTTCTTTGACCCAGAGATCAGTGTGATGAAGGATATGATAGCGTTGATTACACCCGACCATGTGGGGATGTTTCGTGAGGCATACGGTGGTATTCTGAAGTTGGTTTTCAGGCTCACCGACAGTGACAGGAGCGCCATTCATACTCTTCTCCAGTTCTATGACCCTGGTTTGAGGTGTTTCGTGTTCCCAGATTACTTGTTGGGACCCTTGATGGAGGATTATGCTAGCATCCTGGGTATTCAGATCAGAGATCAGATTCCTTTTTGTGCCATTAGGGGAGAACCTGACATCCTTGAGATTTCTCAGGCTCTTTATTTGAGTCCGGAGGTGACCAAAGGGGGTTTGAAAGAGAAAGGAAAGTTACCCGGTTTTCATCTAAGTTTCTAGGAGGCTAAAGCCAAGGAACACGCTGCTGTGGGTAACTGGAAGACGGTTTGTGCCTTGATTGTTGTGAGCATTTATGGGACCATCCTGTTTCCTAATCAAAAGAGCTTTGTGGACCATAACGCCACCAGGTTGTTCATACAGAGGAATCCTATTCCTACTCTGGTTGGGGATGTCTATTACTCGGTTCATAACAGGAACGAGAAACGGCGTGGGGGACTGATCAGGTGTTGTGCTCAGTTGCTGTACAAGTGGTTTATGGGGTATTTGCCTTCCCGAGGTGCTTTTGTCGCTCTTGATCCTACGGTCAAGTGTTCAGTCAGGTTGATGGGTTTGCGAGCCACTGATATAGCTTAGACTCATAACGGTATGGGTGGACGAGATTTCATCTACAGTTGTGGGAGTTTTCCCAATGTGCCTCTCATAGGAATTCAGGGTTGCATTAATTACAACCCGACGCTTCTTAGGAGACAGATGGGGTTTGCTATGGAGGTTCCTCCTCTCGAGCGCGAGATTCAGGAGTCTTTCTATTTCCCGGCTGAAGGTAATCAGACCAAGTTAAGGCAGGTGTCTGGGTCATGGCGTAACATTCAGAGGAAGGGCAAGGTTCCTTTTGGCAGGGCTAATAGCCGGTATTTCCCTCTATTTGATGATTGGCTTCGGAAGAGGATAGAGATCACACATCTACTATTTCCGGGAGGTGATCCTTGGTGTCCTTTGATTGAGGGGCCACGCTCTTCTGTCAGTATGGATGAGTTCCTTGAGATGAAGAAAGCTAGAGATCAGTTGCAGGCAGAGAAGACTGAATTAGAGATGAGTGTTGCTCGGATTCAGATGGCTAATCAGGAGATCAGAGTAAGGATGGAGGATCAGGATAAGAAACATGCCCTGGAAGCAAAGCGCTTTGAGATGGACACTGCCTACTATGGGAAGATCAGCCAAGCTTTAGAGTCGTTGACAAAGGAGCATGATATCACTAAGGAGAAGCTATCCAGAGCCTTGAGGGTCATTGAAGACGAGAAGAGGAGGCAAATCCTTGTGAGAGATCAAAGAGATGCCAGAGCCAGAGCCCTTGCAGCATAATGGGAAGCAGAGAAAGCGAAGATCATGGCTGAGAGAGATCATCATCTTGCTGAGAAAGATCATTACTTCAGGCAGATGAAGATTCACCAGAAGGAGATCGGGAGATTGCAGCAGGAGAACACTGAACTTAGGTTCGCGGTGAAGTTTACCAGGATGGTAGATGATGCAGAGCCATCTGTGGGGCCTCCTTCAGTGTAGTCTTTTGTTATCATTTATATGGATTACCGTCGGGCCTGTTGACGGAATTCACTTGCTTGTATTTCCTTTCTGATTCTAGAGAATTGTATTTAATTTGTATCAGCTTTGATGTATGACTATGGAACTCATTGTGCATTTTGATATGTGATGGTTATTTTCATTCAGTGATTGATCTTCAAGCTTTATTTGCTTTACTGTATGTACTCACACAGCACACACATGGTTGGGTGGTATCTTTGCTAAATCATATATTTCTGATCTGTATGATGATATCAAATGATGAGTATCAGATTGTTGTCGCCGAATTATTATCTGTCTCGATGAAACCAGGATCGAAAAGATAGAGTGTTCCTCATACGGATAGACATTGCATTCATGCATGAACCATAATAACTTGTCTTCTGTTTTACAGGTGTCAGTTTCTAACCTGTTTGATTGGCACAGGAATGACGAATCTTCCCAACGCCGACCTTCTCGAACTGAAAGAGATGATGAGAGAGTTATTCAAAGTCGTGCAGGGGCTCGCCTTAGGGCAGAAGGCAATCGCCAAGAAGGTGGAGAGGATTGAAAACTGGCTGAGAATGGGGGAAACCCAGGGAGATGCTCTGTCGTCTGGAGTAAAGAAGCCCTCTGGCGGTATTCAGCACAAGAGGGAGGTTGAATCAAGTGAGGTGCATGCCAAGAGGGGTAAGGATCGTTATCACCCGTACACTGTTGCGGTAACAATGCCTGCTGTTAATCAATCGGTACAACAGCAACATCAACCACCTCAACAGAGAGCACAGAAAGCTGGATACCAAGTGAGAGGAAAGGGGGTTGATCGTCAATTTGATAAGCCACCTATGACGTATGCTCTTCTGTTGAAGAGGTTGAAGGATCTTGGATTGGTGCGGCCAAGGATGTTGACTCCGTTGAAACCTGATCAGAGGCCTGCCGGTTATGATGAGAATGCCAAATGTGAATTTCACTCTGGTGCCCCTGGACATAATGTGGAGAATTGTAAAGCTTTTAAGCATATTGTCCAGGACCTGGTGGATTCCAAGGCCATTAGTTTTGCACAATCTCTAAATGTTAATGCTAATCACATGCCCGCGCATGGTCAGATGGGGATGAATGCAATTGCTGAGGATAGGAGGACGATTGGGCTGATGAATGGGGATCAGTTAAAAGCTCCAATGTCTGTGGTTCAGAGACCTCTGATGAAGAATGGAGATTTCCCTGGTTGTGATAATTGTTATGCGGCTGTCGCCACAAACGGGTGTGTAATGATGAGGGGAACGACTCAGAGAACAATGGATGGTGGAAAATTTGAAACACCATGTCAGGCAGTTGAAACTGTCAAGGTGGAGAATGCCATTATTGCTGAGAAAGAGAAAAAGTTGTCCATTTCTTCTTACAAACAGGCCGTGGAAGTGGTAAGAAATGGAGGGATCCCATGCTGGGGAAGGATCATAGACATTGTGGTGAAGGCGGATATGTTCGGGGTTGGCTATCAGCCGGATCAAGAGTCGTCTATACAAAACAGAAGACGTCGTCCACCGTTCGCATTTGTCAGTACCGGAGTGCTGGATCCAGGTCACGCCTATACAGTGGGTGAAGAGATTGACAGTGACCGCGAGCTGGAGTTGTGGATAAAATCGTGCGTACCAGGAAGCTGGAAGGCCTAAAAGATCAGCACTGTCACTCATCCAGAAGAGTAATATTTCTTGTTTTTCAGTTTTTATTTGTATGAAAGCCATGCGTGTTGCCCGACACGTAATGGTTCATTGTAAGGGCCACCTCATGTTTCATTTTGCAACATTTTGCATCATAAATAAATGGATGTTTTTCAATTAAAAGCGGTGTTCCTTGTTTTTCATTTATTTTTGCAGTTTAAAAACAAATAAAAATGGCAATGTTTGTTTTCATTTTTTCCTTTTTGATTTGTCTCGTTCCGACTCCGAAAAATAATTCGCCGGATCTCATTGATAACAGTTTGGTTACACCTCATATGACTTCGACAATCCGATCTATCATGCCGAAGAAGAAGGCGAAGAAGATTGTGATCTGCTGGAATTAGCCAGGTTGTTGAAATAAGAGGAGAAGGTAATTCATCCGCATGAAGAGCGAGTTGAGATCGTTAATCTGGGCACCGCCGAGGTCGGAGAGGAAGTGAAAGTTGGTTCCGCCTTCGAGGCAAGTGTCAAGAGTGGAGGTGATGCCATTCGGTCTCAAGAACGCCGGTGCCACATATCAGGGTGACTTTGTTTCATGATATGATTCATCCTGAAATCGAATGCTATGTTGATGACATGATAGCAAAGTCCCAAACAGAAGAGGGGCATCTGGTGGATCTGGCCAAGCTGAGTGGACCAGTTGAGACAATTCAAACGGAGGTTGAATTCAGATAAGTGCACTATCAGAGTGCGGTCCGGTAAGATGTTGGGGTTCATTGTAAGAGAGGAATCGAGGTTGATCCTGCTTAAAAAAAAAACAAGAAGTGCCTGAACCGAGAACAAAAAAAAAAGGGGGGGTTCGTGGTTTCTTAGGTAGATTGAACTGCATTTCACGGTTCACATTTCGTCTAACAGCCACGTGTGAACCCATATTCAAGCTGAGAAAAAAAAATCAAACGGTCAGGTGGAATAATGATTGCCAAGGGGCATTGAGAAATAAAAGAATAGTTGCAGGAGCCTCCGATTCTGTTGCCTCCCTATGGAAAGAGACTGTTAATCTGTACTTGACGGTCCTCGAGGGGTCTATGAGGTGTGTATTGGGGCAGCATGACGAGTCCGGTCGAAAAGAGCATGCAATTTACCTTAGCAAAAAGTTTACCGACTGTGAAACAATATATTCACTGCTCGAGAAAACTTGTTGTACTTTGGCATAGGCTGCTCGCCGATTGAGACAGTGTATGCTGGTTCATACCACTTTATGGATTTCCAAGATGGATCTGATCAAGTACATATCTGAAAAGCCAGCATTGACCGGACGGGTTGCGGGATGGCAAGTGATTCTGACCGAATGCGATATTCAATGCAACTTTCAGAAGGCAATCAAGGGGAATGTATTGTCTGATTACCTCGCCTAACAACCCGTGGAGGATTATCAACTGATGATGTTTGAGTTCCCTGATGAGGACATCTCGAGGTGCTCAAATCGAAAGATTATGAGGAACCGATCCCGGAGGAGGGGCCTGGCCCTAAATCCGAACGAATTCTGATGTCTGATGGGGCCATTAACATGAATGGAAGCGGAGTTGGTGTCGTTCTGGTTGCGCCGAAGAGATCCCACATTCCTTGTGCTTCCTGACTAGCATTTGAATGCACCGACGGTGTGATTAAGTATGAAGCTGGTATCCTGGGTATCGAACCTCGGTGCGTGAGCCTACTAGGGCAAAAGCATTTCTCGTTGGTATATGGAATGGAAGCCGTATTACCGATTGAAGTTCAAATTCCCTCTTTGAGAGTCCTGATGGACGTAAAGTTGCAAGAGGCTGAGTGGGTAAGGACCCGGTATGAAGAGTTAAGCCTGATTGAGGAAAAGAGGTTGGCAGCCATCTGTCATGGGCAGTTGTACCAGCAACGGATGAAGCGTGCTTTTGACCGAAAGGTACGACCTCGTGTGTATCACGTGGGTGATATGGTGCTGAAAAGGATCCTTCCTCCTCAAAACGACCGTAGGGGCAAATGGGCACCCAATTATGAAGGTCCATTCGTGGTCAAGAAGGTTTTCTCTGGCGGAGCCTTATTGCTGACGACCATGGATGGCGAGGATTTTCCATCCCCTGTGAATGCTGATGCAGTTAAAAAATACTTCGTATAAAGAGACCCGCTGGACGAAAAGAATAAAATATTCCAGGCAAAAATGGGCATCCCGGCGAACCGAAAACAGAAGGAAAAGGTTCGGGCAAAAATTAGGGATAAAAAAGGAAAAATTGTACACCTGGCAAGTCGAAAACCTGAAAAGGCGGCTTGGGCAAAAAAGGGTATCCCGGTGGATTGAAAACCCGAAAGGGCGGTCTAGGCAAAAGAGGGATTGAAACGAACAACTGCGTCTGGCATGATCGTTTGCGCTTTGGTTAAGGCACATGGATAATCCCCGGTAGGGATCAGTCAGAAGCGTCTTGTTCAGAAGGCAGAAAGCAAGGAGAGTCTGAGGACATATGGGGTGTAACCGAGTTGGAACCCGATGAGATCACGGTTTCACATTTCCATTAGGATAGATTTTTCCTTTTGTGCGCAATTACCTCTTTTCAGGAATTGCTTCTTTTGTATTGCTCAAATTTGAGCCACACTTTTTCAATCAATAAAATGCATATTCAGTCAAATAATTTTTGTTTTTGTTTTCATTAACGCTTTGATTGCAAAAACATCCAGTTATTTTTGATAAAGAATCTTTGCATTTTTAGACATACAGGTCCCTTCCAATGCATGCTTATAAGATTGAAAATTTGAAATCTTATTCGGTAGGTTGAGTGACCCAAGTGTTGAAATCTTGACACGCCTGGGGCACGTTTTTATCTAACGATCTCTTTTGCAGGTGCTGTTAGATATTTTCACTCACTTGCAGGTTGTGATGTGGAAGCTTTTGATAAACAATCCCCATGGAGTCCAATCAGGGACGAATGAATAGGAGAATGGTGAAAAAAAATGGCGAGGACGTACGACGATCCTTGGGAATTAATCAAGAAGACTCTTCAAAGTCTGAAGATTGAAAAGTTTGTACCAATCCGAGGCATTCGCTCTCCGTAGAGTACGAAGATGTCGAGAATACAAGGTGATGAATCAGAAAAGTCCAGACGAGGCTGGGAGTTCTCAAAATTGGAAAGTTGATAGTGGATTTAGACGGGGACTACCAAGGTTCGACGAGTCGACGGGTGTTCAGTATCAAAATTTCCTCATCTCCCCAAGCAGAGTCAGGATAACTGATTCCCCAGCAGATTCAAGGTCTGTGGCTTCCCTAGCAGGGTCAGGATGGTTATTCCCCAGCAGGTTGAAGATTGGTGTTTCCTTAGCAGCCAGGCCCAAAGGTTGCTATTTCCCAGCGGAGGTATCTGTTGGTAGTGGTATTTCCAAGCAGAGTCGGGATTGATATTCCCCAGCAAGTCAGAGACCGTTGTTTCCCCACATAGTGCATTGGTGGATTCTTCCCCAGTGATGTCCCCAAGCGGGTCGAGTGCAAAAGAGGTTTTCCCCAGCAAGGGTTGCTTATTTCCCAGCAGCAGTGTTATTCCCCAGCAGGGTGGAAATTAGAGTGTTGGCAAGATCCTCAGCGGAGTGCCTCGAGCTCCCCAGAAGAGTCTCTTGAGGGGGATACCTTTTATACATTCATCATGTAGAATAAGCATAGCATATTGCATAATAAATCGCGTAGCATTTCCATAATTATGGAGCATTGCGCTAAAAATCATCATGCATCGTCATTGCAAGCATCAGTTAGTCTCAAGCCGAGGTTGGCGTTTGAGATTTGTGTTTCGCCAGTGGGTGAAGGTGCTACTCAAGCCGTGGTTACCGTTTGAGAGGTGGTTTCGCTGGTTGGAAGATCAACATCAGCATTGCAAGCATAAGTTAACCCCAAGCCGTGGTTACCATCCAAGAATGGGTTTTGCCGGTCAGTGAAGATGATACTCTGAGGAGTTTGGCATTGTGATGTTGAATCAACAATATTCCCCAGTAGTGCGAAACTAGAGGAGATTTCTGTCGTGTGAGATAGAATTTGGAGATGTTACTCTGAGGAGTTTAGCATCATGACGTCAGGTTAGCAATGTTCCCCAGTAGTACGATATTGGAGGAAACTTTTCCGTCGGGCGGAGATGGAAATGAAATCAAAGGACGTTACACGATCAGCGCGAAAATACAATTCAAATGGAGAAAGGGAGACACGAGGTGTTTTCTGGAGAACGGGGTTCACAATGGCGATCACACGTTATCGTCAGGCGACTGGGGTTTAAAATGGAGAGCGGGGTTCATTATTTGGCAAACAAGACTACTATGAAGTTGTCGGGGTTCAACTGCGGTGATCCGGGATCATTCGCGCAAAAGAAAATATTTGTTCGGGGTTCAAGAAAACGAAAAAGAGGAAATCATCAGAAAGTTTCAGGGTCCAAAAGGTAAAATAACAAGAAAGAGATAATCCCCAGCTAAACACGAAGTGTTCGTTGGCTAGGGTTGAATAGAGAGTAGCCGGTTCATGGCCTGGTTTCCCCAGCATGGGTCGTGGGCACGCGTGCCGACTCATTTATCACTGTTTTGTTATCTCTGCCGATGCTGACAGACATAGAAGTTTCTGATTTCCAGATCGAAGAAGTTCTCAACAATCAGGACGAAGAACTTGCGGCAGTCAGGCCAGTTTCCCGGTATCCAGACCGAAGCGGTATCTAGACCGAGGTGGGTATTCAGACCAGTTTCCGATTTCCAGATCGAAGAAGTTCTCAACAATCAGGACGAAGAACTTGTGGCACTCCGGCCAGTTTCCGATTTCCAGATCGAAGAAGTTCTCAACAATCAGGACGAAGAACTTGCGGCAGTCAGGCCAGTTTCCCGGTATCCAGACCGAAGCGGTATCTAGACCGAGGTGGGTATTCAGACCAGTTTCCGATTTCCAGATCGAAGAAGTTCTCAACAATCAGGACGAAGAACTTGCGGCAGTCAGGCCAGTTTCCTGGTATCCAGACCGAAGCGGTATCTAGACCGAGGTGGGTATTCAGACCAGTTTCCGATTTCCAGATCGAAGAAGCTCCCGATGATTAGATCGATGCAGCTTGCGGAAGTTAGGCCAGTTTCCCGGTATCCAGACCGAAGTGGTATCCAGACCGAAGTGGTATCTAGACCAGAGTGGTATCCGGACCGAAATGGTATCCAGACCGAAGTGGTATCCAGACCAGAGTGGCGCTCAGGCCAGTTTTTTGCGTTCTAGCTAGTCTCGCGATGTTCAGACTAACGTTAATGCTCTCATATTCTGATGTTCAGTATGCAGACTGATGAGTGGTGTTCAGGCCGTGGTTATCCCTATGTTACCATTTATTTTGGTATCCGGGTCGACATTTCTGTTTCGGCATTCCGGCCGACTTCCTACGTACCAGACGGGTTCTTCTTTCGAGATTGCTTCTTTGCTGATTCTGACAGGCATTGTTAATTTTTTCCCATCATAGTGCAAATTGTTCGTCTGTTCTTGGTATTCAATCACTCTTCATCCTGATCATCTGAAAGCCGAGGCTATTCATATCGACAGGTTCACAGTGAATTGAATAGGGGCAGCTGTAACACCTCAAAATTTGCCCTCCTCTCTTGGGACTAGCTTAGCAGATTACATTTCATTTTTTTAGGTCATTAGGCATTGCATATTTTCATATCATGTGGCAACTTTGAGCAGGTCATCCTCCTAGGTCTTGATCAGAAGATAAAGAGGTTAAAATATTCAAGCTTGAAGGTCTCATTGAATTGATCACTAGCCATCTGAGGGTGTGTGCTTCAAATTAGGGTTTCTTGGTTACTCAAGGAGGTTGAGCTTCATCTTGGTTGAAATGGTACATCATTATCATCATGGTCTTATCATCACCAAGGGATTCATTGTGCTTGACCAGATGCCTTGGGATTAGGGTTTGGACCTCTGGTCAACCCTAATCAGTTGTATTGTGCCAATCAGGGCTTGTCAAGGAGGTGAGGTCTTCATGAGATGGTGGATCATCACATGGTTATATTGACCTTGTGGAAGCTAGGGTTTCATCATGGAGCCATTTCATCAGGAGTTTGAGGCTCAAATTCACCTGTGCATAGCCAATCCATCTATCAGTCAGCAAAAGTCAACCACAAGTCAACTGATGGATTTGGAGGTGGGAGAGGGTTAGAACTACTTCATTCATGTCCAAACAAGTTTCATTTGACATTTCAAACATCAACAATGAAGAAAATAAAGTCAGATGAAAACTTTCCAAAAATAGAAAGTGACTTGTAATTCAAAATTGCCAAAAATGGAAAGGTTTTCTCCTCAAAATTACATGTCCAAAAATGCTTCAAATGAAATTTTGTCCAACATAAAAGTTGTATATCTTGCTCTCACCTTTCCAAAAAGTCCAAGAACATGAATTTCCCATGTGTGGTTGGCAAGTTATGGATCAATCTTGGTCAAGAAAATTTGAACTTCAAAAGTGCATAACTTTTGAACCAAACGGCCAAATGGAGTGGGATTTTTTGCCACATTCTTCTCTTGTCATATACTATCCAAATTACACATTATAATCCATGCATCTTGCTCACAAAAATATTGCATTTTTCATGTGAATTCCATTTGAAAATTGGAGGGAAAAAGGCAAATTTGAAAATTAGGCATGGCATTCACTTGATTTCATTTGAATTTGGTTCTACACAGCATTTCCAATTGAATTGAGGCATAAAACCTGCACTGTTACATTGGTTTGCACATGTGAGGGTGGATTGGCTAAATTGGTCATAAAACTTGGTTTCCATTAATCATTTGCATTTTGGCTAATCATGATTAGCAACTTCATTAACATCACATATATAAACCTAATTCTAACTGTTTTATGATTAAGCATAACAGAATTGAGATCTAGATCTAGAAATCCAAAAATTCTTCAACTTCTTCTCTCAACTTTTCTCCATTTTTCTTCACAAGCCTTGCTATTTCCTTGATCAAATCATCATCAAGAGGCATAATTGAGTTAAATTGTAGCAAGATTCGAAGGATTTGGTGCTGAATTTGGAACTGTTGCAAGTGTGTTCATCCATGGCAGTTTGATTTTCTGGACTTCTCGTGCACAATCAACACTCAAACCTTGCTTCATTCATGCATATGAGAGTTGAGGATTTGTTGTTTTTACTTGCCAAGGCCTGAAACAACCTATTTCAACTCTGCCATCCAATCAAGATGAGATTTCGACTTGCTTAATTCTTGAAATCAATGGATGCTTTTGGTAGATCTTTGAGTGTAGGTCATGCTGCAATTTGAATCGTTGAATTTCGTTGAGAAATGAACAAGTTATATTGATTAGAAGTTTCATGCATGAATATGTTTCCCCTCGAATCTTTGGATCTAGGAAGAATTAGGTTAAAATGATTAGTGATTCGTGTTGCTGGTTGAAAGATGAACACAGTGATATAAAGTTTGTCAAAATCTGGTACAATTGTTCTTGGACGTATGAATGTGTGATGAACGCGTATGAACTTAGGGTTTTTGAGCCCATAATGCACTTTGATCCACTTCAGCGCTACTTTGCATGCGCTGGGATGTTATTTGGCCATGCAGTGGACCACGTGTCCAGGCCCACTTAAGTAGTGCGCGCCAGTTTTTCAAATGCTCCCTCCCTTCGAATCCCGGCGTGGACATTCCGAATGAACCTTTTGCTTTTTCTCCACTTATGCCATGCCATAATCATACAAGCTTTCATCACATTTTTTTATTTTTTATCCACATTAAAAAAATCATAACTCTCAAAATAATTGTCCAATTCACATGAGATTTTTTGTGCCATGTTCCTTATGATCTCTACTATTTTATGGTGATTTTTACAAAAATTGTGCATGCCTGGTTTTTTATATTGCCTAGGGTTTGTTCTTGCATGTCATTCATTGCATATTGCTTGCCATTCCTTTTGTGAAATCATGATGCTTGATCCAATGGAGCTGAAAATTTATATGTGTAATCTAGACACTTGGATTGATCTTTTGGTTTTGAGTTTGCTATTTTTGCATTTCTGGTTTGTGAGATATGGTCTGATCAATATAGGTGTGACAATGTGTGTCACACCATTTCTTGTCCAACTTGTGGATTTTCATTACCATGCCATATGAACTTGAATTAATGTGAATTTTTGCATAATGATTCTTCTAGATGTTAAGTTTGATCATGAATTTTTGTGGATTTTTTGGATGTATTTCCAATTTGATTGAGATTTTCTTTGCTGATTGGTCAAGTTTGGACTTTTTCATAGTCATGGATTTAGAAGATTTGGGAAATGCTTGATGTTTATTGGATGGATCTGAAATTTTGCATGTGTGTTCTAAAAACTTTGAAGTTTTCTATGGCTTTGGTTTGGTTCATTTGTCATGTGTAGATTCTATTTTATGCTTGTGTGAAGGTGATGTATGAAATTGTGCTTCATTTGAGTTTGTTTTGCCTTACCTTAACTTATGGATTTTAATTGACATGCTTCCCCTTGTCCAATTGACTTGAATTTTGGTGTGATAATCATGTGATGATTCCTCTCCGCGCTCCATCCGTCGACTCTTGTTCCGTTTAGGTAGCACCCATTAGGTAGAACCCTTTTTATGATAACATAGGTAGAATCCCTTATTCCTTGCATGATAACATTAGGTAGATGTTCCCCTTTGTAAATCCTAACACATAGGTCCATATTGCATGACAACTCTATAGCAGAGCTTCCCCACTTTTAGACCTTCCGTGCATATCCGATCTTGTGGCATGTCAATCGATTCTATTGCAAAGAGGTAACTGCCTAAGACTCGATTCAGCAAGCTGCGACACCTACTGCTAGGACGTTGAACACACTGCCCACCCTCCTTTGACACATCTGGTGTCCTCTTTTGTAAGTCCATGTTCAGATGGAAATCCTTAACCCCTAGTTAGCCGAACTACGTTTTGCTCTAATTCTCATTCCATATGAGATACGTAGGCATAAGACGCGACGTCTTACCGAGCACACTTCTCTTTAACCCATAGGTAGCCGAGCTACGAAGACTCTAATTCTCATACTCAGATGATATACATAGGCAGTGGATGCGACATCCTTGTGAGTCATTTTCTTTTAACCTTCCTTTTAGTAAATAGTACTTTAGATATACCTACACCCTTTAGACTAGAACAACACTTATGAAAAGGGCTCCCTAGGAGTACCTAGGATGTTTTGGGTGCTTAAAACCTTCCCATTGCATAACCAACCCCCTTACCCAGATCTCTGACATTTTTACTAGTTTTTGATTCGATAAAACTTTTAGGTTTTTGTTCGCTTTCTAACCATTCCTTTGGATAAATAGAAGTGCGATGGCGACTCGAGTTGTATGGTTTACCTTGGATTTAGTCAATATCTCTAATGGTAACGAATACCCCGCTACAGAAAAGTGGCGACTCTACTGGGGAATATCATTTGCCTAGTGGGTTTTGCCTACTTTTCATATTTGTTGTATTGTATGGTATATTGCTTTGTGACATATTTTTGTGCAATTTGGGATTACTGTATTGTATGTAATGATTGAATTGTTTGAATATTAATTCCTTGTATGCTTGGTGATCTTCATGAGATGAGTTCTATACCCGAACTCGAGTGCACTTAGGATAGGAGAATGGCATAGTCTTGTTGACTTATGTGGAGTTATTCCTTAGCAAGTTGACTTGCAAGCCCATTCACTTGGTGGAGGTTATGTTGGGATCAATAATGTCACACGATTAGTCGTGGTTAGGCATTACTCTTTCCAATATATGCCTTAGAAGCCAAGGACCTTAGTTTACCACACCCGTCTTGGCCTATTTTTAAGACGTAGTGTGAAGATCGTTCAAGTGTAAGATTTGATACGATTGTTACGCGATACTACACTCATAAGAGTCTCTCTTGAGAATATTTTTGGAATACAAGTAGTCGTTTATCCGATAATATCCGAAAGATGGGATGATGATTATGGGAACCTCTTGTAGAACATGATTGTCAGGTTTAACCATAGTACACTCCCTTTGGGTGGTTCTTAACCAAGACTCCATGCTCGCGACTCGCAACAAACCCTTGATTCGTGGTTGATCCGTTCTTGTGTATCCTTAATATCAATGGAACTTGGGTGTTGATAAGGTGTAAACCATAATCCACCAGAATGGATGATTGATATTAAGGATGACTTAATCCATCCCATGACCTTTGTGTGGTGTGATTTGCTTGATCCTTGAGTGTGATTGTTTCATCCATGCATTCATGCATTCATACACATCCATATCATCAACAATGAGAAAATTTTCAAGGAACTTAAGAGGTCTATTTGCAAATTTTCAGACATGGATAAGCAAAGAAGGAATACGAAGAAGTACAGTTTCAAACAACCCAACTTGAAAGAGTTAAGGAGTTTGACATCCTATGTATTAGATCCCTTGGAATTCAAGGCTCGTCATGGGAAACTTCAATCTATTCTGGCTACTCAAGTGGATGAAGGTCTAATGAGTGTGTTGGTGCAGTTCTATGATCCCTTTTACCGTTGCTTCACTTTTCCAGATTTCTAGCTTTTTCCCACGCTTGAGGAGTATGCCTATCTTGTGGGCATACCTCTCCTAGACCAGTTGTCGTTCAGTGGCTTGGAGAGAGTTCCTTCTTCTCAAGAGATTGTTGATTTGTTGCGTATAGATGAATCTATTATTGGTGCTCATATGACTACCAAAGGTGGAATTCAAGGTCTCCCGTCTGATTTCCTCATTGATCAAGCTACTATGTTTGGGAAGGCCATGAGTGAGGACGCCTTTGAGGCCATATTTGTACTTCTCAT
Organism: Lathyrus oleraceus; assembly: GCF_024323335.1. Lineage (NCBI taxonomy): Eukaryota > Viridiplantae > Streptophyta > Magnoliopsida > Fabales > Fabaceae > Lathyrus > Lathyrus oleraceus. The sequence continues at coordinate 181,786,381 of NC_066582.1, read as the reverse complement.
CTATGGGCTAGTGTTATTCCCCAACATCGACAAGTTTGTGGATGTGAACGCCATTAGGATTTTCTCTACTCTTAATCCCGTTCCTACTCTGTTGGGTGACACTTATTTCTCTTTGAATATGAGGAATGCAAAGGGAGGTGGTACCATTGTGTGTTGTTTGCCTCTGTTGTACAAGTGGTTTATTTCGCACTTGCCTCAGACGCTCGCCTTCAAGGAGAACAAAGGATGTCTACGGTGGTCCACGAGACTTATGTCTCTCACTAATGATGATATCTTTTGGTACAACCGTGTATATGATGGTGTGCAGATTATCGACTCTTATGGTGAATTCTCCAATGTACCTCTTCTTGGTACATGCGGTGGAATTAACTACAACCCTATTTTGGCACGTCGTCAACTTGGGTTCCCCCTAAAGGATAAACCCAATAACATTCTGTTAGAGGGTGTGTTCTTTCAGGAGGGTAAAGATCCCCAAGGCTTGAAGGGCAGGATGGTCCACGCTTGGCGCAAGATCCATAAGAAAGGAAGGAAGGAGCTAGGACCGAAGAACTGTATCGCTTTGGAACCCTATACCTCTTGGGTTAGTAGGAGAGCTTCCGAGTACCTCATGCCTTATGAGTATCCAAGACCCACACGTTTGGTTGTGGCTGGGCCTTCAACCCTCCCTAGCCAAGGAGTAGAGGAGTTGAGAGACGAAGGCTGTTCGCGTGCTTGGATCCGTGAACGAGAGGAGTTGCTTCAGCAGATCAAAAAGAAGGATGCTTTGATAGAGTTCCTTGAGCACCAGGTTATTGATGATCCTGATGACGCATTGACTTCTCTACTTCCTCAGTCTTCCAAGTTTTGGAAGAGGAAGTATGATCGACTCGCCAAAGAGAAGGCAGATATGGAGGCAGCCTATGAGAGAGAGGTGAAGAGGCTTCGTGCAGCTTATCTTCCGGTCTCAAGGGCTTTGGACGATTGCTTCTAGGGATCCATAGGATGTTCATTTTCCTTCTCTCTTGTATTGTATTTGGTTACCAAGACTGTACTTCTTTGGCGTAAAAACATTTCCAAATATTAATTGACGTGATATTTCTGTATGTGATAAACATTTAATATTTCCAAAATTTGCAAATAAGACTCTAAAGTTCCTCTGATATAAAAATTAAATCATAAGAATTGCATGCATCATGTTTATCTATTCCTAGGGGTTTATATCTTCTTCTTGATTCTAGTCGGGGTTTTCTTACACTGTTTATCTAATGTGAGACTGGAATCAAGGGGTAGAATACCCTTTGAAATTGATAAACATGTCATTGCATTTGCATATTCATTAGCATGTCTTGCATAACAAGTATCGCCGCAATTTTCTCATCTTGTTTGGTATTCCATTATTAGGATAGCTGACTCAGGCATTCACCGATATGGTACCCGAAGGAATCAACAGAGAGCAATGGAAGGTTTACAAGCAGAGCTCGCTGAGATGAGGATTCGCATGAATCAGTTCATGGAAGTGGTCCAAGGAGTGGCTCAGGGACAACAGGAGATTAGATTGTTGGTACAGGGGAATCCCCCTACTACTCAACCGGAGGTTGTGGCTGATCCTCCCGCTGGAGAGGCTAATAGATCCAATGGACAAGGGCCTATCCCAATCCCACATGGCAACCTTGGTCAACAACCCATCCATGATGATCAGGAGGATCAATTCCCTCTGCTTCAGGAGGACGTTGGCATGGGTCATGGTATCGACCCTATGTTTCGGAGACTAGAAGAGAGGTTGAAAATTGTGGAAGGGCAGAATGCTCTTGGTGTGTGTCATACCCCGATTTTGGCCCTGATTTTTTTTCCCCATCAATCACTCGTTTGCATTCTTTCTTCATTCACCTTCATACATGTTCATGTTTACTATTTCATATTTTTTTACGTTTTTCACATTCCAAATTTACATTCATATTTTCTTCATTCACATTGAAAAAAATTCCATTCATATTCAAGAATTTCCACATACTCATTCATAGTTCGATTACTTCATTCATTCATTCAATCATTATCATCCATGCACATGGCATATGAATAACTTATAATAAAAAAAACATCATCATCATCAAAACCATGTTTGCCAAGAAGTTGTTGCACAAAGCTGTCCACCACCATTTCAACCACAAGTTTCAGCAGCATAGTAGTTTGCAATCAACTGAATTGGATCCGAGAATTGTGATTCACTATGGCATTCCGTCTTCTGTTTCACTTCTTGCTTTTGATTCCATTCAATGACTCTTGGCTATTGGGACTTTGGATGGAAGACTTAAGATGAGCACGGCTTGTTTTCTGTGATAAAGTTTGACGCCGAGGAAGGACAACTTTTGAAGTCATCTAATCATTTATCAGTTAAGTTTCTAAGGGAAGCTGTCGGGTTTCCAAAGTCCAGCGATCAACCAATTGTCAGAATTCTATCGCAGCCTTATTCTTCTGGGAACAGATTGTTGGTTGCATTTCAAGATGGATGTTTCCGAAGCTAAAATTGTGTTCCTTGGTGGCGGAAAGTGTAACACCTCAAAATTTGCCCTCCTCTCTTGGGACTAGCTTAGCAGATTACATTTCATTTTTTTAGGTCATTAGGCATTGCATATTTGCATATCATGTGGCAACTTTGAGCAGGTCATCCTCCTAGGTCTTGATCAGAAGATAAAGAGGTTAAAATATGCAAGCTTGAAGGTCTCATTGAATTGATCACTAGCCATCTGAGGGTGTGTGCTTCAAATTAGGGTTTCTTGGTTACTCAAGGAGATTTAGCTTCATCTTGGTTGAAATGGTACATCATCATCATCATGGTCTTATCATCGCCAAGGGATTCATTGTGCTTGACCAGATGCCTTGGGATTAGGGTTTTGACCTCTGGTCAACCCTAATCAGTTGTATTGTGCCAATCAGGGCTTGTCAAGGAGGTGAGGTCTTCATGAGATGGTGGATCATCACATGGTTATATTGAGCTTGTGGAAGCTAGGGTTTAATCATGGAGCCATTTCATCAGGAGTTTGAGGCTCAAATTCACCTATGCATAACCAGTACATCTATCAGTCAGCAAAAGTCAACCACAAGTCAACTGATGGATTTGGAGGTGGGAGAGGGTTAGAACTACTTCATTCATGTCCAAACAAGTTTCATTTGACATTTCAAACATCAACAATGAAGAAAATAAAGTCAGATGAAAACTTTCCAAAAATAGAAAGTGACTTGTAATTCAAAATTGCCAAAAATGGAAAGGTTTTCTCCTCAAAATTACATGTCCAAAAATGCTTCAAATGAAATTTTGTCCAACATGAAAGTTGTAGATCTTGCTCTCACCTTTCCAAACAGTCCAAGAACATGAATTTCCCATGTGTGGTTGGCAAGTTATGGATCAATCTTGGTCAAGAAAATTTGAACTTCAAAAGTGCATAACTTTTGAACCAAAAGGCCAAATGGAGTGGGATTTTTTGCCACATTCTTCTCTTGTCATGTACTATCCAAATTACACATTATAATCCATGCATCTTGCTCACAAAAATATTGCATTTTTCATGTGAATTCCATTTGAAAATTGGAGGGAAAAAGGCAAATTTGAAAATTAGGCATGGCATTCACTTGATTTCATTTGAATTTGGTTCTACACAGCATTTCCAATTGAATTGAGGCATAAAACCTGCACTGTTACATTGGTTTGCACATGTGAGGGTGGATTGGCTAAATTGGTCATAAAACTTGGTTTCCATTAATCATTTGCATTTTGGCTAATCATGATTAGCAACTTCATTAACATCACATATATAAACCTAATTCTAACTGTTTTATGATTAAGCATAACAGAATTGAGATCTAGATCTAGAAATCCAAAAATTCTTCAACTTCTTCTCTCAACTTTTCTCCATTTTTCTTCACAAGCCTTGCTATTTCCTTGATCAAATCATCATCAAGAGGCATAATTGAGTTAAATTGTAGCAAGATTCGAAGGATTTGGTGCTGAATTTGGAACTGTTGCAAGTGTGTTCATCCATGGCAGTTTGATTTTCTGGACTTCTCGTGCACAATCAACACTCAAACCTTGCTTCATTCATGCATATGAGAGTTGAGGATTTGTTGTTTTTACTTGCCAAGGCCTGAAACAACCTATTTCAACTCTGCCATCCAATCAAGATGAGATTTCGACTTGCTTAATTCTTGAAATCAATGGATGCTTTTGGTAGATCTTTGAGTGTAGGTCATGCTGCAATTTGAATCGTTGAATTTCGTTGAGAAATGAACAAGTTATATTGATTAGAAGTTTCATGCATGAATATGTTTCCCCTCGAATCTTTGGATCTAGGAAGAATTAGGTTAAAATGATTAGTGATTTGTGTTGCTGGTTGAAAGATGAACACGGTGATATAAAGTTTGTCAAAATCAGGTACAATTGTTCTTGGACGTATGAATGTGTGATGAACGCGTATGAACTTAGGGTTTTTGAGCCCAGAATGCACTTTGATCCACTTCAGCGCTACTTTGCATGCGCTGGGATGTTATTTGGCCATGCAGTGGACCACGTGTCCAGGCCCACTTAAGTAGCGCGCGCCAGTTTTTCAAATGCTCCCTCCCTTCGAATCCTGGCGTGGACATTCCGAATGAACCTTTTGCATGTCATTCATTGCACATTGCTTGCCATTCCTTTTGTGAAATCATGATGCTTGATCCAATGGAGCTGAAAATTTATATGTGTAATCTAGACACTTGGATTGATCTTTTGGTTTTGAGTTTGCTATTTTTGCATTTCTGGTTTGTGAGATATGGTCTGATCAATATAGGTGTGACAATGTGTGTCACACCATTTCTTGTCCAACTTGTGGATTTTCATTACCATGCCATATGAATTTGAATTGATGTGAATTTTTGCATGTTGATTCTTCTGGATGTTAAGTTTGATCATGAATTTTTGTGGATTTTTTAGATGTATTTCCAATTTGATTGAGAGTTTCTTTGCTGATTGGTCAAGTTTGGACGTTTTGATAGTTATGAATTTAGAAGATTTGGGAAATGCTTGATGTTTATTGGATGGACCTGAAATTTTGCATGTGTGTTCTAGACACTTTGAAGTTTGCTATGGCTTTGGTTTGGTTCATTTGTCATGTGTAGATTCTGTTTTATGCTTGTGTGAAGGTGATGTATGAAATTGTGCTTCATTTGAGTTTGTTTTGCCTTACCTTGAATTATGGATTTTAATTGACATGCTTCCCCTTTCCCAATTGACTTGAATTTTGGTGTGATAATCATGTGATGAGTGCTGTTTAGCCATGATTTTTCTTGAGATTTATTGAATTATTTTTGATTGGATTTGGGTTGATTCATTCTGTTTAGTCCAATGAGCTTTCAAATTGCATGTTTTGCCTTAGATGCCTTGTGAAATAAAATTGGTGTATGATATGAATGTGAGACCACTTGGACATTGTTCTAATTTGATTGAACTTGATTTGTGCCAATTTTCATGTTCTGTTTTGAAATATTTCTCCTTCTTTAACCCTAGGCCTTGTCCTAGGGGTTTGCTTCTTATGTTTGAGTTGTGTTTTTAGGACAAAAAGCATATGGCATTGAGGAGTTGATTCACATGGCTTGAGTTGCTTATTTGGTTGATGTTGATTAACATTGAGTTTGTTTTGTAGGTGGCTTCTAAGTTATTTGTGTTGAGCATTGGCTTGTGCTTTGCTTGATGCATTGCTTGTGTACAGTTAACTGTTAACTTTTAGTTTGTCTGTTTGACTGTTTGAGCTGTGTACTGATTATGTTAGATTGATTTCAGGTACATTAGTTGCTATAGTTCATTTTGAACTTGCTTTTGCTGTTGCTTGGTTGCTTAACCAATTGAGGTATAGCTCACTAACTTCATGTAGTCTGGAAGACCTGGCCTGTTATTTGGTCAGGCACCTGTCTGAAGTCCTCCTTAAGAGGCAATGCTTGTGATTGTTTATCTTTGTCCCCAAGCAGGAAAAGACCTTTGTTAAGGCAATTGGCAGATACAAGAGATGTGCAATCCATCTCCTGCTATTCAGTTGAGTCATCCCTTTGCTCACACAACTGGTGTTGATGCATTGTGGACACTAACCCAAGATCCATGTTGAGTCAGTCATAAGTGTAGAAGGGTTCCAACTTTCTGAACCCACACTTCATTTGTCTGAAGCTCTCCCTGGCCAGGGATAAGAGCTGTGAGGCACACCCCTCACTTCCTATTTCATCGGCTTCACCCTAACTCTCAATGTTAGGGTTAAGAGCTAACATCACCCTGATACAGTTGGCTTGCTTTGGCGGCCTAACCCTTGTGTGAGCCCACTTTGTTTGTATATAGTGTGTGCTAATTGTGTGTATGTTTGCTTTGCTGTGTTTATATGCTTTGCTTTGCCTGTTTAGGATTAGCTTGCTGTTTGTGCAAGTAGATAGAAAACTCAACCTAGGACCATTGTGGAATGCGTGATAACTATTAGGCTCGAGTCAGTCTCCCTTCTAGTTTGTCAGTTCCCAGTCTCTGGTTAGGAGAAAGTTTCTCCCCTGTTTAGGGGAACTACGTTGCCCTGATCCTCATACCAGATGAGGTACGTAGGCAATTGATCGTACGAGATCTCTCCGGGCACCCTTTTCCTTTTTGTGTGTGTTTGCTTGACAGTTGCTAGGCTCGAGTGCCAGACTCCTTAGTAACTTGTTGTCTGTTTGGTTCCTTCTTGTGTGAGTTAGGAGACGGACGTAAGCCCAGCGATTGGCATTCCGTATCCTATTGTTGTGTGCTTGGAGTCCGATATAAGTCCAGCAAGTGGCATTTGGTTTCCAGTGTGGGTTTGTTTGGTTCGGAGTCTGATGTAAGTCCAGCGATTGGCATTCGGTTTCCACGTTTGCCTGTGTTTGTGTTTTGTTTTGTTTGGCGTGCGTGAGCCGAACTACGGTAGCTCTGATTCTCATTCCAGATGAGATACGTAGGCATAGGATACGATATCCTAGCGAGCCCGTTCTTCTCTTCCCCCACCTGTGTTGTCTTCAGTGTGTGTGTGTGATGTTTGTTTTAGCAATCTTGTTCTATCTTTTGAGCGTGGATCCCGTCGAGTACGACGGATGCGTAGGGGTGCTAATACCTTCCCTTCGCATAACCGACTCCCGATCCCATTCTCTTTGGTCGCGAGACCATGCTTTTCCCAGCTTTACTTCGAGCGTTTCCTTTCCCTCTTTTGGGATAAATAACGCACGGTGGCGGCTCTGTGTTGTTTTGTTTTAGCCCGCCGGTTGTTTTTCGCGGATGCGACAGAAAGGATCTAGAATTGAAAGATAACAGCGTAAACACTTCTAAAATGGACACCAATCTTCCAGCCGATATTTTAGAGCAAAATCTCAAAGACAAAGAGATAAGTGCTCTTTTCTGGGCATCTTCTGATGGCTCCATTCTCGCTGTTGGATACTTAGACGGAGATATCCTGTTTTGGAACTTGTCATCTGCAGCACCTTCAAAAGGTCAACAAACCACTTCCTCTAAAAACGTTGTTACGCTACAACTTTCAAACGCAGAAAGAAGAATCCCGGTCATTGTCTTACAATGGTCCAATAATCGCAAATCTCACAATGATTGTACTGGTCAGTTGTTTGTCTATGGAGGTGACGAAATTGGTTCGGAAGAAGTTTTGACTGTTTTAACTCTTGAATGGTCATTTGGGATGGAGTCATTAAGATGCATCGGTCGTGCAGACCTTACACTTAACGACACTTTCGCAGACTTGATTTTACTGCCAAGTCTAGGAGAAAGGGATTTAAATAGAAAAGACGATCTTTTTGTGCTAACAAACCCTGAACAGATACACTATTACGATAATGATAGCTTGTCTACATTATTGTCTCAGCAGAGTGGGACATCATCTGTATCTGCACAGGAGTTTCCGGTGCTAATACCTATGGCCGATCCATCTTTGACCGTTGCAAAACTCATCAAGTTGCCGAGTCAGTTAAACTCATCAAAAACTCTAGCTGAGGTAGCCTCAATTTTGAAAACTAGCACAAAACCTGGCTCAGCTAGCTTTGCAAATTGGCCCTTAACCGGGGGTGTTCCTAGCCACTTGTCCACTGTTAAAGGTGCCGGAGTTGACAGAGTTTACTTCGTGGGATATTCTAATGGATTTGTCCTTCTGTGTGATGCCACACATCCAATCTTATCTTATATTTGCTACATAGAAGGAGAGGCTAATGGTGTGTGGAAATTTGGTGGAACTATCAAACCTGCAGCACAACAACAACAAGACCAAGAAACCGAAGAGATTCAACATGGTCCTTTACCCGTCGAACAACTTCAGACATCTGGTATAGTTACAATTGATGTTAAGAAGCTTGAAGATGCGGGTATTTGCGTTGTCGAGTCTGTTGCTTATACTCCCAGGAAGGAGCAGTTCAAATCAAACTCACGAAAATCAGATTCGGCTTGCATCATTTTCCCTCCTAAGGTCTTCCGGTTGTTGGAGAAACCACTGCACGAGTTCCACGGTCATGAAGGTGAAGTTTTGGATGTCTCTTGGTCAAAACATAATTATTTGCTGTCATCTTCAGTTGATAAAACTGTCCGGCTATGGCAAGTTGGACATGACTGCTGCTTGAAAGTTTTCTCACACAGTAATTGTGTCACATGCATATAATTCAATCCCGTGGATGATAATTATTTCATTAGCGGATCAATAGATGGAAGAGTGAGCATTTGAGGAATTCCTGATTGTCATGTTGTTGATTGGACCGATGTCAAGGAAATTGTCACCGCAGTGTGCTATCAACCTGATGGACAGGGAGGAATTATGGGGTCCATGATAGGAAATTGTCGGTTTTATAGTGTATCAGATAATCACTTTCAGATGCAATCACAAATATGCTTACTTGGTAAAAAGAAATCTCCCGGGAGAGGAATAACTGGCTTTCAGTTTCTTCCACAAGATAGTAACAAAGTTATGGTTACCTGTGCTGATTCACAAGTCAGAATCATTGAAGGGCTTAATGTTGTTTTCAAATTCAAAGGCCTTAGTGCAGGAAGCCTAATGTCGACATCTCTTACTTCGGATGGAAAACACATTTTATCAGCGTCTGAAGACTCCAATGTATATCTGTGGAATGTTAGTGACGACGAGTCTCACACCATGAAGGCTAAGAAGATTAAGTCCTGCGAGCGGTTTTATTCAAACGCATCTGTTGTAGTACCATGGTGTGGTTTGAAATCCGACAACATTGAAAATTCTAAACCATTGGATGTCCTAAATAAAAGTTCACCCCAAGCTCTATGCCTCGATCCACCGTCTTCATTTTCTCTAGGCCAAGATTTTTTCTTGGATTCTATCCCGAAAGGTTCCGCAACTTGGCCCGAAGAGAAACTTCCTACTTCAAGAGGCTCCGGATTTGGATGTGTACAAGTGCGGTGGATGTGGCACGACTCTTCAAGCTAAGAAAAGAAAAAGTAAAGCTGCAAACTCAGAATCCAGCTCAAATGAGATTGATGCAGCTCCACGAAATTCATTTACTGCTAAAAGATACATTTGATGATATAGAAGTCAATAACATTAGTTTGAAGATTAGTGTTTCACTGGGAGATTTGACTAAATCTCCAACCAGCAATAGTTCATCACACTTGATTGAAAAGAATCGGAAACGTCGAATTGAGGGCCCTATACTGGTACTTCGGGGGCACCGCAGTGAAATAATCAGTTGTTGTGTTAACTCAAATCCCGGAATAGTTGTTTCTTGCTCTCATTCATCAGATGTTCTCTTGCACTCCATTAGAAGAGGACGTTTAATTAGAAGATTGGATGGTGTGGAGGCCCATATTGTCTGTCTCTCATCTGAAGGGGTTGTAATGACTTGGAATTAATCACATCATACTCTCAGTACCTTTACTCTCAACGGTACTCCAATTGCAAGAGCATAATTCTCCTTCTTTTGCAGTATCAGCTGCATGCAAATTTATGTTGATGGGACAAGTGCTTTGATCGGAGTTAATTCTCTAGAAAATGGTAGAACATACAATAACAGTTTAAATTCACAGTTGAATAAGTCAGGTGTTGATTTTGATTTAGAATCAGAAGAAACTGACGAAAACAACAGAACAGATCTTCCATCACCGTCAGTGTGCTTCCTGGATATGCATGCTCTAGAGGTATCTCATGTATTAAGACCGGGAGAAGGGCAGGATATCGCAGCTTTAACTCTAAACCCGGGGAGAAAGAAGACAGCAGTACATTTCCAAATCATAAAGTCTTGTCATCACAGATTCAATCGTTGAAAGCTGCAATTTATGCAATTGAGCCTGTTATGCCTGAAGACGCACTTGTTGGTGCTTGGAGGAAGTCTTCTCATAATATATGGATCAAGAGGCTTAGACGCACCTCGAATTTAGTGGAGCTTTTGCAAGTCCTTGCTGATTTTGTTGGTGCCATCAATAAGGGCTGGTTATTTCAGTGCAAATTTCCAAACGGTGTAATTGAAGAAACTGTTACGTCTTTCACATCAATGCCCCATACTTCATCTGCTCTTGCCCTGTGGTTGGTGAAGTTAGATGCCATTATTTATCCTTACATGGTGGTAGTGACATTGACACTAGTGGCAGAATTCCAATCACAGTTCATGAGGCAATAGTTTGGAGGGAAAAGATACACAGTGGACCTGCTGATGCTTTCCATTTTCACTGCAGTAAAATAACTTGGTAAGGCAGTAAAAGTTCACAAGCAACAAAAATGAGAACATTTTCACAGAAGAAGTACAAGGTACATGTTACCTTTTTCAGAATAAGCACCAAAACAGGATAGACAAGCTGGTAGCATCACAATCATTTCCAATTCCAATACTCTTTTGATCTCAGTGACCCATTCCAAACCCTAGCAGGGTGAATATAAAAGCAATAACATTCTCAGCGTGAAGGGCGGCTATTGTTCAAGAAGAAAAACCCCTAAGAATCCTTTGACGGCTAAACGACAAAAAACAACCCTCCATACTCCACACTTCAGCTGTACAAGCAAGTCGAACCAACAATCATTGTTGCATCCTCAACTCCACCTTCGAAGATTCGCGAAGGTAAGACTCCAGGCCATCGCTTTTATTTTTTATTGTTGTTGGAAGTTTTATTTCTTACGTTCGACATCAGCTTCAATTTGCCACGCATATTTTGTTGTTGCTCTGTTTTTTGTCTGTTATATATGGTTGTGTTTCGTTTGTCTGTACGCATCGCATGAGATGATGAACCATGGCAGCAGTTCATGAAGAATCTCGGGTGGTCATTTCCGTTTATGTTTGTCATTTTTTAGGAAAAAAGTGTTTTACTTTGTTCACTTGTTATTGTCATTTTTCTTTTTTTTCATTATCATTATTATTGATAGAGTACACTTTAGCATTTGAATGGCTACAGACATCTTTTACTCTTGGAGAAATACCGTGAGTGAGCCGCCTCGGATACCTTGTTGTCATTCGTGCGTTGCCATTCTTGATGTTGATAGAATATGATACAGATTGTGTTTTATTTTATGGATTATGTATTACTGGGCGTGCCATTTGTGTGAATGACCGTCCATGGTTGAGTGGTAGGGGCACTCCTTACCTACCGTAAGGCCTTGGGTTAAATCCCTACCATTGTTATTTTTGTAACTCATTTTCTTTTATTTTAGTGCTTTCAAATCTCCTTTTCTATATTTTGTTCTCATTTCTCCGACGCTCGCTAACTTCAACGTTTGTCCCTGATTTACTTTATGGTTGAACATCGATTTTAATTTATGGATTTGACAATTTTCTTGTTATTTATCCACGATTATTTTTATCGATATATTGATAGTATTTCGCCGCGTTTCATTTAATCGCATATGACATTTCAATTGTTGTCAATATGTGCAAACCGGCTTGGAGCACATTATTTAGGTTTTGTGTGTTTCTCAATGTCCATCCGTGCAAATCCCAATTTTTACTTTTTTATTTAATTAATTTTCGAGTGTTTTGTATATATAAATTGTTGTATTTATTTTCTTCACATGGCTTACTCTTGGGCCTCCTTACAATGAACCAGTTCTCTTGCACTTACACTCATATATTGCACTATTTGTTGTTTGGGCCCGATTTAATTATTCCAGTATTTTGAATCCCCATTTGACAAAATGTACCCCACTCCCCCGATGTGTAATAATTTTACTGTTTTATTTCTTTATTGCTTGGTTGTTTAGTTAGCTACTAACACAAGAATAAAATCAACCATTTCTAAAAATATCAAAAAAATAAGACTCGATCCAACGTCGAGTATTTTCTCAATAAAACAAATCAATCAATTTCTCCCTCTCATTTCTATTCCATTGCTTTCAAACCTTCATCAAATGCTTGATCCAACGTCAAGCTATTTTTCATAATCAAAAACTCAAAAAAATATTAATTCATAGTGTCGCATTACGCGAAAAACCGGCGGGAAAACAAAACAACAGAGCCGCCATCGTGCGTTATTTATCCCAAAGAGGGAAAGGAAACGCTCGAAGTAAACCTGAAAAAGACATGGTCTCGCGACCAAAGAGAGATGGGATCGGGAGTCGGTTATGCGAAGGGAAGGTATTAGCACCCCTACGCATCCGTCGTACTCGATGGGATCCACGCACAAAAGGAAGGATAAAGGTTGCTAAAAACTGCTCACAAACATCAAGCACTGGCTGAAAAGAGACACAGGAAAGACAAAAGAAACTAACTCGGCAGGATATCGCATCCTGGGCCTACGTAGTCTGTCAGGCACAGACATCAGAGTCGACGTAGTTCGGGACAGGGGAAACGTGCTCGCTAGGATGTTGCATCCTATGCATACGTATCTTCTCCGACCGGAGAAGAATCAGAGCACTCGTAGCTCGGCTAACGCACGCCAAACAAAACCACACAGGAAACCGACTGCCAATCGCTGGACTTACGTCAGACTCCACACAAACAGGCAAACCTGGAAACCGAATGCCAATCGCTGGACTTACATCAGACTCCGAACCAACAAACACACACTGGAAACCAAATGCCAATCGCTGGACTTACATCGGACTCCAAGCACACAACAAACAAACACACAGGAAACCAACTGCCAATCGCTGGACTTACGTCAGACTCCAACACACACAAAGGGGTTGAAAAAGAAAAAGGCGCCCGGAGAGATCAGCTCATCTCCTGCCTACGTACCTCATCTGGTATGAGGATCAGGGCGACGTAGTTCCCCTACGCAGGGAAAAAGGACTAGCCTAACCGGATACAAAGGGAGACACAAACCACTAGGGAGACTACGACTCGAGCCTAGAAGTTATCATGCATACGATCCCTAAGTTAAGGTTGCTATCTAACTTGCACAGGGAGCAAGCTATCCTAAACAGCACAGGAAAATACATATAAGCACAAAAAGCAAGCACACACACTATATGCACACAATTGGGCTCATACAAGGTTAGGCTGTGAAACACAAGCGAATTGGAATCGGGTGTAATTAGCTCTTAACCCTAACATTGAGAGTTAGGGTGAAGCAGATGAAATGGGAAGTGAGGGTAAGACCTCACAGCTCTTATCCCTGGCCTGGGAGAGCTTCAGACAAATGAAAGTGTGGGAGTTCAGAAAGTTGGAACTCTTCTCCACATGTGACTGACACAACAAAGATCTTGGGTTAATATCCACAATGCATCAACATGTAATGTGAGAAAAGGGATGACACACTGAATAGCAGGAGATGGATTACACATCTCTTTTATCTGCCAATTGCCTTATCAAAGGTCTTTTCCTGCTTGGCACAAAGATAAACAAACACAAGCATTGCCTCTTAAGGAGGGCTTCAGACAGGTGCCTGCCCAAGTAACAGGACAGGTCTTCCAGACTACATGAAGTCAGAGAAATTATACCTCAATGCTTAAGCAACCAAGCAAAAGCAAAAGCAAGTTCAAAAGAACTTAAGCAACTAATGTACCTGAAAAAAAATCTAACTCAATCAGTATACAAGTCAAACAGACAAACAACATTCAACAGTCAACAGTCAACAGTACACAGTCAAACAAGCAAGCAATGCAACAAGGTGCAAGCCATAAGCTCAACTCAAATGAGCTAAAATCCACCTACAAAACAACTCAAGACTAGTCAACATCAACCAATTATTCAACTCAAGCAAGTGAATCAATCCCATTATGGCCATGTGCTTCTTAACCTGAAAACAAAGCTCAAACATGAGAGGCAAACCACTAGGTCAAGGCCTAGGATCAAAGAGGGAGGAAAAATCCAAAACAGAACATGAAACTCAACATGAGTCAACTTCAATCAATTAAGAACATAATCCAAAAGGTCTCATGTCAATAGCAGCAACCAAATTCATTTCACAAACCAATCATGGCAAGGTATGCAAGTTGAAAGCACATTGAGGCAACAGAATGAACAAATGCACATTAATTCAAAAATGATTCAATTAATCTCAAGAAAAATCATGGCTAAACAGAACATGCAACATGATCAACACACAAAAAATTAGGGCAATTGGACATGATTAGGCATGGTAATCAAATTCATCAAGTCAAGGCAATCAAAACAAGCTCAAATAGGACACAACTTGGCACATCAACTTAGCACAAGCCTAAAACAGAAATGAAACATGATAAAGACCTCAAACCAAATCCAAAACAAACTTTAACATGTCTAGAAACAATGTGCAAAATTTCACATCCATATGATAAAGCACCAGCATTTCACAAATCAATGAAATTCAAGACTCTTCAAAAGTGCACAAATGACCATCCAGAATGAAAAATCTCAAACAAATCAGAAATGAATCCAAAAATTCCAAGAAAATTCATGATCAAACACAACATCCCTAGGAAGCATCATATAGAAAATCACATCCATTGGACTTCATTTGGCATGGCAAAGAAATTCATCAATTTGGACAAGCAAAGGTGTGACACACATTGTCACACCTACATTCACAAGATCATATCTCAGGAATGGCACATGATAAAATTGCAAACTCAACACCAAAATGTCCGGCATGAAGTCTAGTTTAAGCATGTCAAATTTCATAGGCATTGGATTAAAACTCATCATTTCACAAGAGATATGGCAAGCAAGGTACAAAAAACATGTATGTTCACAATCCCTAGCACCAACTAATTTCCAGCCATGCACAAATTGTGGAAAAATAACCAAAAAATACTAGACAAAATAAGGAAAACAATGCAAAAATTCCCATATTTTTTGGATGATTATTCAATGATTTATGAATTTTGAAAGTGGAAGAAAAAATAAAAAACATGAAAAGCATAGTATGAATGTGGTATGAGGAAAAGGAAAAAATATGTGAATGGCATTTGAACAATGTCATAGGCCAGTATCGAACAGAGGTGAGATTCAAATGAGCGCGCCAACTGGATGAAACGCTGTGTTTCATTAATCCAGTTGGCAGGGTCAACGATGATATGGCCTGGTCAAAGCGCTCTGAGCGAATTGTTTTGCCATGCAAGCGCATACGTGGTCCAGTCACATTCAAACCCTAATCAAAACACCCTAAGGCAACGGAAAAGCGCTTCCATGCATCAAAACCGTTCTCTAAACATGAAGGTTGCAAGGAAATCCGCAGGAAATGAAGAACATCATATGAACACGATGAAGATCATGAAGATCTTCATCCATTTTTCCAGAAAAAATTCAAACATTCCAGAACTCAAAAACAAGCATAGCATTGTAAAGATCATCCATCAGGCATCAAGAATCCACAATTATTTCATCAAAAACACATCATACATGCACGGATCGAATGAAACAAGAATCATCATCAAAAGTTCAAACTAACGTATCTCACTCAATTTGGCACGGATTTCAGTGATTCAAAGCTCAACATCATCAGCATTCAAAGATTAACAACAATAGCACAAGGATTTTATGAAATAGAGAGATTAATTTTGTGACCTCTTGTAGAACAGTTCTGGAATTAGCTGGATTCAAGGCCTTGTGATGCTTGAAAACTCTTCTACAATGCTTATGAAGTTAATTGGATGAGAGCTGGATGTTCAATTATGCACGAATCTACCAGAATATGGATCTGCCATGGATGCTTCAAAGCTTCGAGTATGCCTCAAACTTGCACGAATTCTCCTGATTCTTCCTTCAATCTTGCTCAAATGTGCATCCAGATGATGAATTCCTCAAGAAAAGTGCAAGGTGTTTGAAGAAATTGAGAGAACAAAGTGAGAGAAAATTTGTGAAGAGATTCTAGATCTGAAAATTGTGATTATGGTTGGATGAAAACAGTTATGCTTAGGCTTATATACTTGCTCTTAATCATGTCCTTAATCATGCTTAGCCATATGGTAATTGGATTAGTGAGAATGGAGTGTTTATGCCAATTTGCAATTTCACCCTTTATGCATGAAAAAAATGGAACATTACACGAATTTTGGATCAAATTCACTCAAAAGTTCATTTTAGAGCCAATGCAAGTGTTGGAATGTGAAAACAATGCATTATTTTTAAATTTGAAAATTCCCTCCAAAATCAAATGAAAAACCAAAAAATATGTGATGAGAATGCATGGCATGTGATACATGTTTTGGATAGTAGAGATCAAGAGAAAAATGTTGCAAAAAGAGCCATCTCATTTGGACATTTGGTGTGAAAGTTATGCATGTTTGAAGTTCAAAGTTCACTTGGCCATGATTGATCCATATCTCTTCAACCACACATGAGAAATTCATGATCTTGGACTTTTTGGAAATGGGAGAGAAAGATCTTCAACTTTAATGTTGGACAAAATTTCATTTGAAGCTTTCTTGATGATGTAATCTTGAGGAGAAAACCTTTCCATTTTTGGCAATTTCAAATTACAGGTCACTTACTATTTTTGGAAAGTTTTGATCTGGCCTCAAATATTTCATTGTTGATGTTTGAAATGTCAAATGAGACTTGTATGGACATGAATGAGGCCTCTCTAACCATCTCCCACCTTCAAATCCATGGTTGAACTGACAGTTGACTTTTGTTGACTTTCTAGGGTTTCAGATGAATTGATCATTGACTGATGAGCTTTGAACATCCAATGCTTGACCAAACCACTTCAAAATGATCCTTGAATCATATGAACTCATTGAACCAACCCTAGGGCTTTGATTCCATAGAAAATGCACTTGCTTGCTTGCACAACTGGATCTCCTGACCAGTCTTGACTGATGACTTGAAAGACTATGCAATGAACAATGCAAATGTTAATGACTTAAAAATGAAAATGTATATACAAATGGGAGGTGCAAATTTGAGGTGCTACACATAGTTAAGACCTCTTCAATAAGATGGAAGTGGAACGTGGTGTATACCGCGCACTCCTGAGACTAGGATTCGAGGCGGATGCCTCGCTCATCCTAGTTCTCGCCATCATCCAAATTTATCCACTTTGTTTTCTCTCAAACACTCATTCAAATTTCTCTTAAACTTCCATCAATACTTGATCTAGGGTCAAGTCATTTTCACAACAAAACTCAAAATACCTAATTCTTATTTAACACTTTTTCAATAAAGGTGGAAATGGAACATGGTGTATACCGTGCACTCCTGAGATTAAGATTCGAGACGTATGCCTCGCCTATCTTAGCTTTCGCCATCGTCTAAAATTATCAATGAGGTTTCTTCAAACCCTTTCTCAATCAAATTCTAAAATACTTAATTCCTATCTTAACCTCTTTCAATAAAGATGGAAATGGAACATGGTGTATACCGTGCACTCCTAAGGCTAGGATTCGAGATGTATATCTCGCTCATCCAAGTTCTCGCCATCACTCAAAATACACCAAACCAATCAATTTCTTTTTCTCGCCGCCGTGCGATTAACCCTTCAAACCTTTTTCTCAAACGAAAGGTACTTTGTTTCAAAGCAATGCAAGGCAATGTTTTTCCACCTGTTTTGGGTAGTCCAACAATGTTTTCGTCGATTTGACACAAAGTAGCTTTCGCTAAAATCGACCAACAAACAGACATTTTTCTACCCAGAACTACGTAAGCCTTGATTTCTCTGTTGAGATACGTAGGAGCAGGATTTGTAAATCTTGTCAGGCCCACTAATAAAAAACTTAGGTTTAGTCCTTCGTCAAAAATCCAAAAACATCTCTTCTCATCCTTTCTTTCTTTCCCACCTAATAATTCGAAAAGCCTAATATTTCAACTAACACTAACGCACACAACTGACCTAATGGTTCCCGTTGAGTACAACGGACGTGAGGGGTGTTAATACCTTCCCCTTGCGTAATCGACTCCCGAACCCTGATATTGGTTGCGATGACCATATCTTATCCTTTCTTTTAGGGGTTTTATCGATATTTTCCCTTTCCCATTTTTGGGAATAAATAAAGTTCGGTGGCAACTCTGTTCAGTCCATTATTGCGAGCGTGCGATCGCGCTTCACTTAAGGTCGTTTTCTCATTTTTTTCATATGAGGTACAACAGTGTGGATGTTGCTGACTTGTGGCTGGTCCTAGGCGTGAGAGTTCCGCCAAAATTCAAAGTCCCCGTGTTTGATAAGTACAATGGAAACTCTTTCCCGAAGACTCATGTACAAGCTTACTTCCGCAAGATGATCGCGTATTCTGATAATGAGAAGCTGCTCATGTACTTCTTCCAGGACAGCCTAGCTGGGGCATCCTTGGAGTGGTATATGAGGCTGGACAGAGCCCATATTCGCTGCTGGAGAGACTTGGCTAAGGCCTTTGTGAAGCAATATCAGTACAGTACGGATATGGCACCTGACAGGACTCAGCTCCAGAATCTGTCTCTCAAGAGCAACGAGTGCTTCAAAGAGTATGCTCAACGCTGGAGAGAGTTGGCTTCCCGTGTTCAGCCTCCGATGTTGGAAAAGAGATGGCCAACATGTTTATGAACACACTGCCTGGATCTTATTTGGAGCGTCTGGTGGGTTGCAACGCCTCGAATTTTGTTGATGTGGTCTCTACCGGTGAGAGGGTGGAGAACTACTTGAAGACATGTAAGATCCAAAATGGGGTTGGATCATCTTCGGGGTCAAAGAAGCCGTTCTTAGGAGGACATAAGAGGAGAGAAGGGGATGCAAATACCATATCTTCTTATCAGAACAGGGGTAACCGGAGGAATAAATTTCAGAATTACCATCAACAACCTTATGTTGCAGCAGTGACCATTCCGGCTGCAGCACCAGTGCAACAACAACAACCTCAACGTCAACAAAATCAATACCAACAACAACAGGGTAACAAACCTGCTTATCAACAGAGACAGAGGATGATGGATAGGCGTTTCGACACTCTTCCGATGTCGTATGCCCAGTTGCTTCCCAACCTTCAACATTTGCAACTTGTGCAGTTACGCACTTTGGCTCCTCCCATTGGCAGGCTTCCAGTGGGTTATGACGCCAATGCTAGGTGTAATTTCCACTCTGGGGCACCTGGCCACACTATTGAGAACTGCAAAGCTTTTAAGCACGTGGTTCAGGACCCTATTGATTCAAAGGCCATTAACTTTGCCCCGGCTCCTAATGTTGTCAACAATCCTATGTCGCGGCATGGTAGAGCAAATGTTAACATGGTTGAAGGAGAAGTCAAATTAGTCAAGGAGGTGTTGAAGCTGAAGACTCCGCTGTTAGAAATCAAAGAATACTTGCTAAAGGCAGATGTTTTCCCCGGCTGTGGGAGCGGTTGTTTGGGTTGTGTTGCACAGGGTGAGGGTTGTGTGAAGCTGCAGCAGGGTATCCAGGCCTTGCTTGACGATGGTATCCTCCAAGCTGAAGACTTATCTGCCCAAAGGTCTGTTGAAGGGGTTATTGAGAATGCAGATGTTGATCCTCTCTTTCCTGAAGATGCTGAAGAATTTACAAATGTTGTTCCTACTGATTTTGTAATTCCCAATGATGTAATTAATTTTTCTAATGTTGTTGCTGATATTCCAAACATGGTGTTTGATTCTGATGTACTTGCTGAACTTGATTCCGATGTTTCGGATGTTTGTACTTCAATAAATAAGATTTCTGAGTATGACTGTGACGTTGCCACTATCACAATTTTCTACCCGACCGCTCAGATCAGTGCCCTAGTAGCGCAACCGGTACCACCAGTGCGACCGCATCAATCCACTATGACCATCACGACCCCTGGTCCTTTACCTTTCACCAGCGAAAGGGTCATTCCTTAGCATTACGGAGGGAGTGTGTACACGCATGATCATGGAGTGGAGCAGTCACTGAAAGTAGAAGAGGTGCAGGATCAGAAGTCTGAACCTGGAATTGAGATAAAAGATCCCGTAGTGGACAATGTTCGTGGAATCAGGCGATTCACCAGAAGTGGTAGACTGTTCTCACCACCGGTTACCCAACCTGATAGTGTTGACTCCGCGGCGAAGGCCAAAGGCAAGAAAGTTGTGAATGAGGGTACCTCTGCACCACAGGTTGGCTCTGAGCCTGCTTTTGCGAAGGATGTGGACGAACTTTTGAGAATTATAAAGAAAAGCGATTACAAGGTAGTCGATCAGTTGATTCAGACGCCATCCAAGATATCTATTCTCTCACTCCTGCTGTGTTCGGAGGCACACAGGGAGGCACTCCTGAAGGTCCTTAATGTTGCATATGTGCCTCAGGAGATCTCAGTGAACCAACTAGAAGGGATGGTTGCAAATGTTCATATAAGCAACGGGTTGGGTTTTACTGATTCTGACTTGACGCCAGCTGGACACGATCATAACAAGGCTTTGCACATCTCGATGGAGTGTAAAGACACTGTGCTATCCCATGTTCTGGTGGATACAGGTTCCTCTCTCAATGTGCTACCCAAGAGAGCCCTGTCAAGGTTAGATGTAGAAGGTTTGATCTTGAAGCCTTCCAATCTTGTGGTGAGAGCCTTTAATGGTTCTAAGAGGTCGGTGTTCGGAGAGGTAGAATTGCCAATTCAGATTGGATCACAAACCTTTAACACCGTATTCTATGTGATGGATATCAGTCCTTCGTATAGCTGCTTGCTAGGTCGTCCTTGGATCCACAATGTTGGGGCAGTCTCCTCGACCTTGCATCAGAAGATCAAGTTCCCGGTCAACGGAAGAATTAACACTGTCTGTGGTGAGGAGGATATCCTGGTCAGTAACCTGTCTACATTCAAGTATGTAGAGGTAGAAGGTGAGATTCATGAGACCCTGTGTCAGGCCTTTGAGGCAGTTCAAGTCAAGGATGCAGCTCTAGTGGAAGAGGTTGAAGCAGGTGCATCTTTGTCGTCCTTCAAGCAGGCACAGGCCTTGGTAAATTCAGGTGTTGCTCCCGGTTGGGGACGTCTGGTGGATTTACCTGTAAAGGAAGACAAGTTTGGGATTGGGTATCAGCCGGCATTAACTTCTACAACTTCAACGCCTCAGACTCATCAGGGGCCAATTACTTTCTCTAGTGCTGGCATCATTCAGTACGGCCAGGTCTCTGCAATCAACAAAGAAGATGGGGATAGTGATTGCGATAGTGACAACTGGGTGCGTCCAAGTGTCCCGGGTGAAGTTCTCTGCAACTGGTCTTCTGAAGAGATTATCCAAGTCACTCTTCTTAAAGAGTAATTTTCTTTGTTTATTCATGCATATCCAAGTCTTACGTTCCGCCCAGGGCGTGATGACTCATTGTAGGGCTCATCTATGTGGATACTGTCGCATCTCGAAAAATACGATTCCTCGCGATGGTCGCGGAAAAATTTATGTTCGAACAGAGTCGCCACCGAACTTTATTTATCCCAATGAAGGAATAGGAAAATATCGATAAAACCTTTTAGAAAATAGAATAATGGTCGTCGCAACCATATTCGGGTTCGGGAGTCGATTACGCAAGGGGAAGGTATTAGCACCTCTCACGTCCGTTGTACTCAACGGGAACCTTTTAGTCTAATTTGCTATTTGAATGTTAATTGCATGTTATTCGCTTTCTCCGGGTAATTAAATATTGGATAGAGATGGATGAAGACCTCAAGAGGAGAACGGGGAGGTTTTTTTATTAGTGTGCTCGCGAAGATACAACAATCTCCTGCCTACGTATCCTTATAGTGCAATAAGGAAATCAGAGCATTCGTAGTTCGGGCAACTACGGTTTTGGTGTGTTTTGTTTGATGAACGACTGTGTAGGTCGGCGTTCTAAAGGCTAAACGCTGGCTTGTCTACTCTCGACGGAGGCTTAAGCACTGGTTTGTTATGCGCATTAGAAAGGATTGACAGTGTCCTTTTTGAAAGGGTTTTGGTCACGCGGGGGTGACGAGTTGAATTGATGTGTCAAATGTTTGATTGGTTTCGATCGCACGGGGGCGAGAAGTTAGGTTTGATTTGTTTGAGATGTTTTTGAAGAACGACGAAAGATTGAGCAATGTGGTGTTCACCAATCGTCCAAATCTTTCGAGGAATAATAAGGCGTCCGCCTTCTAGTCCCTTTTCGTTCGAATTATTTCGAAAGTTTGTTTGCGGATGCTGAATACGCACGGTAGTGAGGCGTACGCCCCCTACTTGCTTATTCTAGGAATAATAAGGCGTACGCCACTTATTCCTTTATCCAAGTTTATTTAGCGTGTTTTAGTCGGAAGTCGATAATTTGTGCAATATGGCGTACGCCAATTATTCAAATAATCGAGAGATAGCGAGGCGTACGCCTCTCATCTTTTATCATCCGAGGTTTAATTTAAGAAAGACATGTTTAGATGTTTGTATGTGATTTGCGAAAGTAGTTTGTATTTGAATTGGTAGGTTTGGATTTGTAGATGATTTGAGTTTATTCGATTGTGTTTTAATTTGATGACGAAGATTCGAGCAATGTGGCATACGCCAATTATTCGAATAATCGAGAGGTAATGAAGCGGATGCTCACTATTCTCCTTTTCATCCCAAATTTATAAAAAGATATATTTTGAGTATTACCCTAATTTAGGAAGATGATTTGTATTTTGTATGATTGTTAAGGTTTTAATTGAATGACGAAAATCCGAGCAATATGGCGTACGCCAATTATTCGAATAATCGAGAGATAATGAAGCGGATACTCACTATTCTCCTTTTCATTCAAAGATTAATTATTAAAAGGTTTTGAGGAGTGTATTGATTGAAAGGGTTTGATTTGAATGACGAAAATCCGAGCAATATGGCGTACGCCAATTATTCGAATAGTCGAGAGATAGTGAAGCGGAAGCTTACTATTCTCCTTTTCATCCCAATGTTTATGTTTAAAAGAGAAAATTCTTTTGAAATTGAATGGTTTGAAAAAATGATTTGAATTTGTGTTTATTAATGAAATGAAAGATTTTTTTGTGTATTATTTCATCTACTCGATTAATCAATAACCAAGTAGGTTTCATTGTAAGGAAGCCCAAGAGTAAGCTATGTGAGGTTGATGGCGATGCGAAGAGCAATCGACTTACAAGGGTATTTGAAAATGGGCTCAATGTTGAATCGAGAATTGTGATTTGTGCTTTTTGAAATTGGTTTGGATTGATGATGAATTGGAATGAAATTGAAAGTGATTATGAAATGATGATGGAAAAGAAATCGACCAACCTTTAGTTAAGTCAATTAATTGAATTAATTAAGATTAACTATCAAAATTATTTAATTATCCTAAATAGTTAATTAAAATTAATTAATTAAAATGAATTAATCCAACAAAAGTTCAATTAATTATTATTCAAAAAAACAAATGAAAATAAGTGACAATTTTGATTTATTTAATGAAACCGATATGCTCAAAACCGGTTTGTACATGATGACCATATGATTGAGGTCATACGCAAAATCATAACTCGGTGAAAATGTACAATTAATTTTATTGGAATTTTCGGGCGGCATAACGACATGAAATTGTCGAATCCAAGAATAAAACTCTGATTTTACCACAGAAAAACAATTTTGCATTATTTACAACAATATAGAATTATTTTACTAGATGTGTGGAGACTCATAAACCAACTAAAAGCAGGATGGAACCCTTATTAAACTATTGAACACAACATAAAGTTTCTATAAAGCCATGATATGCTAATAAAACTAAAATAGTGTATGAACAAAAACCACATAATTATCATGTACTATTTATTCACAGTATCCATAACAATAGCATACGAAGTGAGTTGCAGGATTTCAATTCATAATTCCCACAATAACAATATATGCCATATCTCAATGATCCTGAAACGTACAATATTTTAAACAGAGTTATCATCATCAGTTAAAACAATAGAAATCAATTCAAGCATATAAAACTAAGGAACACTATATCAATATATATCTACATAAAGTCCTAATTATGTAATCACTAATTCATATATTAGAACTTCAAATTAAAATGGTAAATATTTTACAGAGGGTCCATCCACATATTTAATCCAACTCTCACAACACAATGCAATGAACATAACATTAACACTGGCAGCTCATAATTATCTACATATTAAAACATATAAAATGAATCAACCAAACTAAAGCAAACTTCATCAAACTAAAATAAATCTAAGCAAACTAATATTATGACTATTTACAAATTATCTACAGAGTATCAGTTAAAACATGATAAAACAATCACAGTCCAATTTAACCAAAATTTATATTCCACGACTTTAACACGATTGAACTTGAGATAAAAAATTTACCGGCTACAAAATTGAACTTGTCGAGTCCAGCCCAACTAATGCACGAACAAAAATCAACATATCGCGGAAGTTGTCGTGTGTATCTATGAATGAGTCTTTGTAGAGGGAGATCGTAGGAGTTGCAGCTCGGAGCATATATGACGGAGGTCGGCGTTTGGATAGGTGGTAGCTATGTTTCTTCATTTTCTGGCGGTAGCGGAAGAAGTCGGAAGAAGGTTGGAAAGATTATGGAATGCGCAACGGTGGAGGTTGTCGGCGGAAGGGTGTGCCAGTGAGCGGTTGACGTGCGTACGGAAGGAGTCCGTCGCCGAATCTTGTTGTTTTGAGGGTGGTTCTTGTTGATTAACGGTTTGTTTTCGCGGTTTTGAGTTTTCGACGGTGGTGTTTGTCGACTTTAGCTCGCGGCGGTTGGAGAAGGATCTTTGTCGGCGACGTGTGTTGTGTGGTTGTTTGAGTGGTGTAAAGGTTGGTTTTGAGAGTGAATCGGAACGGAGAGGAAGATGGACGGTTGATGGTGAAGGGTTGTACGGCGATTTTGACGGTGGATGGAGGGGAGTGGTAGTTTTCGTATGGGTTTGTGAGATGAAGACAGATTTTTTTCTTCTTTTTTCTGTTGGAGTGAGCGTGGAAGGGATCCGAGAGAGTGAGTGGAGTGTGAGCTTTTGAGGTGTGAGAGATGAAAGGAATTTTTAGGGATGTCTCAGAGATTTTTGTGAGATTTTTATGGATTTGGTGGTTAAGTGTGAGAGACGTTGGGAGTGGATTTGAGAGATTTTTAGAGTGGATTTTTGTGTGGATTTGGCAGAGTGGGATGAGTGTGGTTATGAGTGGCCTCACGCGCGTGTGTGCTAGCTGGCCAAGAATCCAATGCACAAAATAGATATATTTTTTTATGCAATAATGTTAATAATGCCAATTTTTATACAAAAATGTTAATACACAAAAAATGTTAATAAAATAAAAATAAACTTAAACTAGATATTAAATAATTCCTATTTAAGTATGCTAATTTTGACAATAAATCAAAGAAAGAGTAATTAAATAAGTAAATAAGAATTAGATTGACTAACAAAAATGAATGCAAAAATGATCGAAAAATTAAATTTAATGCACTACGAAGATCGGTACAAAATATATTTATTGAGGAAATACAGCATTTCTTTTAACTTCAAAATAATTTTGCACCGGTTAAAAGGCTCAGGCGAGTCAAGATATAACCGAAACAGTCACTGTTGATTTTGCCTGTTCTTGAGAAATGATTCAACCGATTTGTCTGTATTTTCAATAAATTCATTCTGACTGACATTTTAGGTGTTATTCATAATGCAATGTATGTCATGCTATGCATATGATGCAAAAATAAAAATGAAATCAATTGTATGAAAAAAATTAAATATGTCCGGACAAAATTGGGGTATGACAGATACCTGCATTTTTTTATCATAAATAAATGACGTCTTTTTGCATTCAAATATTTTGTTCACTGTCTTTCTATTTTTGCAGTTTTCAAAAATCAAAGATATAAAAAAAATCTACATTTGGCAATGTTTTGTTTAGTTTCCACTTCTTGTTCACACTCATAAGCACATACCATCACTCATGCAGATGCACGTCACAGGATCCTATTGATAACAGTTCTGCTATGGCTCGCTTCGACTTTGAAAATCCAATCTTTCAAGCTGAAGAAGATGGTGATGAAGACTGTGAACTCCCTGAAGAACTTGCCAAGTTATTAAAACAGGAGGAAAGGGTCATTCAACCGCATCAAGAGTCTGTTGAAGTGATTAATCTCGGCACCGAGGACGCCAAGAGAGAAATCAATATAGGGGCTGCTTTGGAAGATAATGTGAAGAAGTGGCTGATTGAATTGCTGCAAGAGTATGTTGACATCTTCGCTTGGTCTTATCAGGACATGCCAGGGCTTGACACAGACATTGTGGTACACCGTTTGCCATGTCCTCTTTCACATCCTTTTGGAATCATCTCATTTGGATCCATGGTTTGAGAGATACATTCATTTAAAGTGGGCATCATGACTTGATTTTCTAGGCAGATTTTGGGCCTGGCTGGCCCAATCAGATTTTCTAAGCATGCTGCACAAACCAGTCACTTTTTTACCTCTTTTGGCCATGCATTGGACATCCATTCACTTAAGTTTGGCCCAAAATAACAACATTTTACACCTCACTTCACACTTTTATTCTTATGGATAAATCACTTACTAAAAAGCCCATGAGAACACCTAATCCACCCTATTTAAGAAGCTGAAACACTAATCCTAAAGGAGCATTGGAATTTCGTGGCAAGGAGGAAAAGCTTCATCACATATCAGATTTCATTCCACTTCTACTTTCCATTAGGTAATCATCTCTTCCTTGACCATGTTTTGATATATCTGCGCTTGCTTACCATGTTCATCACCATTAATCCTTCCATTTTCATATTTCTTTTTCTTATTTAAAATATTTTCTTCGTCCATAAAATTACCCAAAAATATTTTTTACTTTTCTTAACGTTTTATTTAATTATATATAATTTTTATTTTCATATTTTTTTAAATTAATATTTTATTTTAATTATTTATTCTAACTGGTCCATTTTAACACACTTTTTTTATTGATTTTATTTTTATGACTTAAAATTATTCTTAGCATTTGATTTTTGGGATGAACATTGACCACTATCTCATGGTCAAACTGACATTTTCTTGGAATTTTATTTCCTATTTTCAATTTTTTTTGGATTTTTTTTTGACCTAGTTTGGTTGGTGGACTTTTAATTTGACTTCTATTTTATTTTAATTAATTCACATACCAATTTTTGTTATTTTTAAAATATTTTTGGGGGATGATGATGTCCTGGCCCCACCTCATTTTGTTTAATTTTTCATAATTTTATTGATTAATTTACTATTTATTCTTGATTTATTTCTAACCTAGTCTCATTAATTGACTTTTGGTTTGATCTCTGTTTTATTTTAATTAATTTATGTACCAATTTTCTTTATTTTTAAAATCTTTTTGGGGGATAATGATGTCCTGACCCCACCTTATTTAGGTTAATTTTTCATAATTTTCTTGATTAATTTACTATTTATTCTTCATTTATTTCTAACATAGTCTTATTAATTGACTTTTGGTTTGACCTATGTTTTGTTTTAATTAATTCACATGCCAATTTTCATTATTTTTAAAATCTTTTTGGGAGATGATGATGTCCTGACCCCACCTTATTTAGTTTAATTTTTCATAATTTTCTTGATTAATTTGCTATTTATTTGTTATTTTTCAAGTTGACTTGAATTTTCAGTTGACTTCTTTATGATCGATGTTTGACTTAGGGATTGCTTATGGCAATTGAAGAGATCTTTTGATCCTCCCTTGTTCATCTCATATGCCTTGTATTAGAGGCCTTTTACCTTGATTTTATTTGGTCCTTACCTCATTTCCCGATTAAATTATTCAGTGGACCCTTCGTGTGCATATTTTCATCTGTTTGATTCACCTGTTATCTTTTATACTTGTTTCTCTCATTCATGCTTTCTATTGCTTAATTATTTAACATGTTCATACGTCATGCATTGTTTAAATGCTCCATTATTTGATTCTTTGGTTTGATTATATATTGTTTATTTATCCGATCTGATTGATAACTGTTGCCTACTTGTATGATGTATGAGGCGTATATTCTTATTGTTTGTTTGCCATGAACAATCCCCATTCATAACAAATGTACCCCTCTCCCATAAAGTGTATAATATTTATTTCTTTATTTCTTTAGTCACCTGTTAATACAAGAATTAAAACGAACATATGATAACCATTTCAAAATAAGATCAAAAGCTCGATCCAACGTCGAGTAATCATTTTCAAAATATAACAGAACCAGCACGAATTCATCCATCCTTTTGTAAGTCAATTGTCTCAGGCATCGCCATCTACCTGTAAGTCGATTGCCTCCGGCGTCGCCATCTACCTTTATCCGTAACTCCTCTCCGCGCTCCATTCGTCGACTCTTGTTCCGTTTAGGTAGCACCCATTAGGTAGAATCTTTTGTATGATAACATAGGTAGAATTCCCTTATTCTTTGCATGCTAACATTAGGTAGATGTTCCCCTTTGTAAATCCTAACACATAGGTCCATATTGCATGACAACTCTAGAGCAGAGCTTCCCCATTTTTAGACCTTCCGTGCGTCTCCGATCTTGTGGCATGTCATTCCGTTCTATTGCAAAGAGGTAACTGCCTAAGACTCGACTCAGCGAGCTGTGACACCTACTGCTAGGACGTTGAACACGCTGCCCACCCTCCTTTGACACAGCTGGTGTCCTCTTTTGTAAGTCCATGTTCAAATGGCAATCCTTAACCTCTAGTTAGCCAAACTACGTTTTGCTCTGATTCTCATTCCAGATTAGAAACGTAGGCATAAGACGCGACGTCTTATCGAGCACACTTCTCTTTAACCCATAGGTAGCCGAGCTACGAAGACTCTGATTCTCATACTCATATGAGATACGTAGGCAGTGGATGCGACATCCTTGCGAGTCATTTTCTTTTAACCTTCCTTTTAGTAAATAGTACTTTAGAAATACCTACACCCTTTAGACTAGACTAACACTTATGAAAAGGGCTCCCTAGGAGTACCTAGGATGTTTTGGGTGCTTAAAACCTTCCCACTGCATAACCAACCCCTTTACCCAGATCTCTGACATTTTTACTAGTTTTTGATTCGATAAAACTTTTAGGTTTTTGTTCGCTTTCTAACCATTCCTTTGGATAAATAGAAGTGCGGTGGCGAATCGACTTGTATGGTTTACCTTGGATTTAGTCAATATCTCTAATGGTAACGAATACCCCGGTACATAACTATTGCATTTTCTCTTCAATTTTTCAGATCTGAATTTTGATTTCCTTGATCAATCTTCAGATCTCAAAGTTCCTAAACCTTCTTCTCTTGATCCATAGTGCAAACTATTTGCAAAAGAATCCAAAGCTCTTGACTCAAGTCCTTGCAATTCAAAGGTTTTCTTCAATTGTATTTTGCTTCGAACCAGCTTGTATATTGATCTATTTGCTTTGTTCTTGTGTGATATGAAGTCCTCTGCATAGAGGCAACATTATTGTGCTTTCAATTTTTGAAAATCTGATAACATGAAACTATATCACATTTTTAGACTTAATTTAATTAAATTATATCGTTATTTGATTCAATTTATTTTATATTATTCGATATTACTCGGTATTTTCTTATTATTTATTTCAGGTATCATTATTTAAAGCATATGTGAAAAAGAAAGAAGAAGGGTGCAAAAGGAGGATTTTCTAGGAAAAGCAGCAAGATGAAGCACCAAAGCCCAGCCCACGTTTGGAACAAAGGAAATGGCTGTCACGACCGCCACGAGCACATATCGAGCGTCACGTCCCAAGACCTAGTGTTACGACTGTAACACATAGTGTGACGGACGTCACACATCCCATCCTATATTTTAGCCTTTGCGTGCGTAACGGAGTGGACGTCTTTCCCCTAAATTTTCCCATGCACACTTTGAACCACGCTGAAGACTCATTCTACGACAGTTATTTTGAGAGGTGAATATAAATAGACCTCACAAAAGCCAATTGAAGGAGCTTTGCTCTCTCTTCTCCGTGCAATATTTTTCCAGCATTATAATTTTCCAGCATTCTAATTTTCAAGCAATTTATTTTCTTTTCTTTTCTAGTTTAATTTCCGAAGCATACAATCTATTTTCTCACGATAGTTTCTACATCGGAAATTATTGTGTAATTTTTACTGGATCTAACCTTACATCAGATCATAGTATTTTATTTCCTTGTTTTTACTTTCCTATCTGATCGAGAACTGTGAAGAACAAATCCAACCGGCTTGTGGTGGAGTGTTCGAGCATCGAAGCTAGGAGATAAAATCCAGATTTCTAGTATTTTTCCAGGTTCATTAATTAATTGTTTTGTTGTTTTAATTTACATATGATTTGTTCCGCTATTTATATATATTGTTTGTTTGATATGGCCGTATTTATGCATGATTATTGTTTGTGCATGTTTACCATGTCTGGCTAATTTATTTAGATATCGGTATGTAAAGTAAGCGGAATAAAGGAATCTAAATTGAGTTGGTTTAAATTTATTTCAAAATATAGTCACTCTTTTTCTGGTCTCAATTTACAAAGTTAATACCAAGGTCTTTGTACGAGAGTAAAAGACATAAAGAAGTTAAAATCAATAGAACGAGGGTTTGAGTTTTTAACTGGACAGTGTAAATTGAACATTAACTTTAAATCAGGGCGAAATCAATTTTTAAGGTTAACTAAATTCTAATTATTTTCAAAAATTATTTTTAAAAGTTAAAGTGAGGACGAGAGTTAAGCATTTAAGTTTAATCATATAATCTAAGTCAACAGAGCGAGAGTTTGAGACGAGGGTGTTTAAACGGTTAGTATTTTCTCAAAAGGAGTTTCTATAGATTCTATTATTTTCAAAAAGTGATTTTAGATTTAACGAAATAGTGAGAGCGTATGTTAAAATATAAAGTCATAGTCTAATTCAACAGAGCGAGAGTTTGAGGAAAAGACTTTTAATTAATAGTGTCTACTAAAAAGACTTATTTTAAAATTAAGAAAAAGACCAACGAAGATTTGATTCCCTAATTACGACGAACTACATACTGATATCCATATTATTTGATAGTTTATCTAGATCCAAATTTAGTTTTACTTTTCCCCCTAATCATTAAAGTATCATCCGCCTTAGCTTTACGCAATAACCCTAGAAAAATAGTAGATCGATTCATTAAGTCCCTGTGGGATCGATATCTTTTAAAACTACGCGATTAGACTGTGCACTTGCAGTTAGTACCCCGATAGACTCATAAAGTCACGATCAAGTTTTTGGCGCCGTTGCCGGGGACTTTTATTTAGTCGATATCGTAACTCTCCTGTTACGCTGTAGCGACTAAGGCAATTTTTTTTTCCTTTTTCGTTGATTTGTATGCCACACACTCGCTCACAAGGCGAGCCGTACTACTTACGAATCAATGACGGTGAACGATATCTCCGATTATTGCGACGAATTCGGGAGTATCGTGCTAGAAACAATCTTCCTCCAATCGAAATTCCTGATCTCAAAAATCTCCGTCCTTTAACGATACCAGCGATGGCCGAACCAGCTCGTGCTCTTCGAGATTACGCTGCTCCATCGCAGGATGAGCCGCATTCGAGTATTGCTCCACCCACCATCGAAGCGAACAACTTCGAACTTAAACCTTCGTTGTTGCAAGCAGTGCAACAGAATCAATTTTCTGGAAATCCTACCGAGTATCCAAACCTTCATTTATCCGTATTTGTCCAATACGCTGACACTGTTAAGGCTAATGGTGTCACTTCAGAGGAGATTCGACTTCGTCTCTTTCCTTTCTCGTTAAGAGATAAAGTTAGAAGATGGCTTCAGTCTCCTCTTTCCAACTCAGTCACCACATGGAATGAGTTGAAGAAAGTCTTTCTTGACCGATATTTTCCTCCAAGCAAAACAGCTATG
The DNA here is from genome assembly GCF_024323335.1 of Lathyrus oleraceus. Classification (NCBI taxonomy): domain Eukaryota; kingdom Viridiplantae; phylum Streptophyta; class Magnoliopsida; order Fabales; family Fabaceae; genus Lathyrus; species Lathyrus oleraceus. The sequence continues at coordinate 181,754,226 of NC_066582.1, read as the reverse complement.
TTGAGAGCCCAGATAAATGGATTTAAGCAAAAGGATAACGAATCTCTTTTCGAAGCATGGGAAAGATATAAGGACATGATGAGACTTTGTCCACACCATGGTTTAGAGGACTAGTTAGTAATTCACACCTTCTACAATGGTCTCTTGTACAACACAAGGTTAACAATAGACGCCGCTGCCGGTGGTGCGCTTATGGATAAACCTTACACCAACACTTATCAACTTATCGAGAGCATGGCCCAAAATCGTTATCAGTGGGGAAGCGACCGAACAATGGTAGAAAAACCTCAAACGAAAGGTGGCATGTACGAGATAAGTAGCCTTGATCATGTTAATGCAAAAGTGGATGCTCTTGCCCAGAAAATTGAAAGTTTAAACGTATCACCTCCAGCCACCATGGTTGCCGTAACTCAAAATTGCGAAGTCTGTCGAATTCAAGGTCACACTCCTACAGATTGTCAACTCCTAACAGGAATTCAAACAGATTAGGTGAACTATGTTCAAGGAAATCCTTACTCGAATACTTATAACTCAAACTGGAAGAACCATCCTAATTTTTCATATAAAAGTAACAACGCTTTATACGCACCAGGTCAAGCTCCCAGTCAAGCTCCAGCTGTACCACCTGGATATCAAAAGCCGACCCCATCTACACCTAACAATAACGTTCCTAGGAAGTCCAACTTGGAAATCATGATGGAGAACTTCATAGCTTCTCAACAGCAAACCAATAAAGAGTTCTTAAACCAGAATGTACACACTAGCGAATAGATTAAACAACTAGCAAGTAAAGTAGATGCCCTGGCTACCCATAACAAAATGCTGGAAACACAAATCTCGCAAGTAGCTCAACAACAAGCGCCTACTGCTGCCCCAACTAGTACATTTCCTGGACAACCCCAACCTAATCCGAAAGGCCACGCTCACGCAATTATATTACGAAGTGGAACAGAGGTAGAGGGACCATCTGACCCAAGGATTGAAAACCAAAACTCTAAAAAGTCAACTGAGGAAGAAGGTAAACCTAAGGAAAAGGAAGAGCGTAATAAGGAAACCGTAGAAAAAAAAAGAACCTTATGTACCTCCACTGCCTTACAAACCACCTATCCCTTATCCTCAAAGGCTAATTAAAACCAAAGACGCGGGCCAATTTAAAAAATTTGTTGACCTACTGAAACAATTAAACGTCACAATCCCTTTTACAGAAGCTATTACACAAATGCCCTCATATGCTAAGTTCTTAAAATAAATTTTATCTAATAAAAGGAAACTTGAAGATAACGAAACCGTTACACTCACTGCTGAGTGTAGCGCAATAATCCAGAATATGCCTCCTAAACTTAAAGATCCTGGTAGTTTTTCTATACCCTGTCATATAGGAAAATTTGTCATAGATAAAGCTTTATGCGACTTAGGAGCCGATATCAGTGTTATGCCCTTGTCCATATGCAAGAAACTTGAAATGGGGGAATTAAGACCAACTAAAATGTCTGTGCAATTAGCAGATCGTTCCGTTAGATATCCCGTAGGAATTCTTGAAAACGTTCCCGTGCGCATAGGTCAATTCTACATTCCCACCGATTTTATAATTATGGACATAAGAGAAGATGAAGTTACCCCCATTATATTGGGAAGACCCTTCCTAGCAACTGCCGGTGCTATCATAGACGTAAAACGAGGACGACTCACTTTCGAAGTAGGAGAAGAGAAAATTGAGTTTATTCTTTCCAAATTTTTGAAAGCACCTGCAATAGAAGACACATGTTACTTCATGGATATCATCGATGAATGTATAAAAGAAACAGAATTCGAAAATGACGATTTATCCGACTATCGTGTAGAAGACAAACTGAACCAATGTTTAGCAATAACATCAGACCCTACGCAATGCCTTAAGAAACCAACCCTCGACCTGAAAACACTTCCCAAAAATCTGAGATATGAATTCCTAGACCTAGAACTTGAACGACCAGTAAGAGTCAATGCAGACCTAGGAAAACTTGAAACCGAAAAACTCCTACATATCTTAAGAAAATATCCAACCGCATTAGGATACAACATCACCGATCTTAAAGGGATAAGTCCTTCTATTTGTATGCACCGCATCATGCTAGAAGAAGACTGTAAAACTTCTAGGGAACACCAGAGGAGACTAAACCCGATCATGAGTGAGGTAGTGAAGAAGGAAGTAACAAAGTTATTAGAGGCAGGTATCATATATCCTATATCCGATAGCAAATGGGTTAGTCTTGTACACGTAGTACCAAAGAAAGGAGGTATAACCGTGATCGAAAATGAAAAAGGAGAAACTATAACCAAACGAATTGAATCGGGATGGAGAATGTGCATTGATTATAGAAAGCTAAACAAAGCAACCCGAAAAGATCATTTTCCTTTACAATTCATAGACCAGATGTTAGAACGAATAGCCAAGCATTCTCATTTCTGCTATCTGGACGATTACTCAGGTTTCTTTCAAATACCGATTCATCCTGATGACCAAGAAAAGACAACGCTCACATGTCCTTTTGGTACCTTCGCTTATCGACGAATTCCGTTTGGCTTGTGCAATGCTCCTGCAACTTTCCAAAGGTGCATGATGGCAATATTCGCTGATTTTCTCGAAAGCATCATGGATGACTTTTCCGTATGCGGGCAAAGTTTCGAAGAATGTCTTGAGAACCTCGAAAGAGTTCTAGAGCGATGTGTAAAAGTAAATCTAGTACTTAATTGGGAAAAAATGACACTTTATGGTACAAGAAGGAATTGTTTTAGGACACATCATATCAAATAGAGGAATCGAAGTAGACAAAGCCAAAATAGAAGTAATCGAAAACCTTCAACCTCCGAAAACTGTGAGGGAAATACGAAGCTTCTTAGGACATGCCGGTTTTTACCGACGATTCATTAAAGATTTCTCTAAAATAACTAAACCTTTAACCGAATTATTAATGAAAGACGTTGAATTCATCTTCGACAATAAATGTTTAGAAGCATTTCAAACACTTAAACAAGCATTGATCTCCGCGCCCATAATGCAGACCCCGGATTGGAATGAACCTTTCGAAATAATGTGTGACGCAAGTGACTACGCCGTAGGCGCTGTTTTAGAACAACGAAAGGATAAAAAACTTCACGTCATATATTATGCGAGTAGAACTCTAGATGAAGCGCAAATGAATTACGCCACGACCGAGAAAGAACTTTTAGCAGTAGTATTTGCACTAGATAAATTTCGTTCCTACTTGGTCGGAGCTAAAATAATCGTTTACACTGATCACGCTGCCATTAAGTACCTCTTAACAAAAAAGGACGCTAAACCTAGACTCCTAAGGTGGATCTTGTTGCTACAAGAATTTGATTTGGAAATCAAAGATAAAAAAGGAACAAAAAAGGTAGTAGCAGATCACCTCTCTAGACTCGAAAACTTGGAACCGGAAAGAACATCGATCAACGATGATTTCTCGTACGATAAACTTATAGCTAATTTGGAAGAAAATAGAGCTGACAAACAGGTAGAAACCACCTTGGTTGTATGCGTTACACCATGGTACGCTGATTTTGTCAATTATTTAGCCGCCGGAGTGGTTCCACTTGATTTATCCTACCAGCAAAAGAAACGATTCTTCCATGACATAAAACATTACTACTGGGACGACCCTTTACTTTTCAAAAGAGGCCCCGATGGTATTTTCTGTCGCTGTATACCTGAAGAAGAGGTAGAAAGTATAATCCAACATTGTCATTTCGCTCCTTATGGTGGACATGCAAGTACATCCAAAACCTGCTCTAAAATCCTACAAGTCGGTCTTTATTGGCCAAACATATGGAAGGATGTACATACCGCTGTCAAGAAATGCGATAGGTGTCAACGCACAGGAAACATATCTAGACGTGACGAAATGCCACAAAAAGGCATTTTGGAAGTAGAAATTTTCGATGTGTGGGGAATAGATTTCATGGGACCTTTTCCACCCTCTTTTGGTAACAAGTACATACTCGTAGCGGTTGACTACGTATCAAAATGGATTGAGGCTATAGCTTCTCCAACAAACGACACATGAGTAGTAATTAAACTCTTTAAGAATATAATCTTTCCAAGATTTGGTGTCCCAAGAATAGTCATCAGTGACGGTGGATCTCATTTCATATCTAAAATACTCGAAAAATTATTGTTTAAGTATGGTGTAAAACATCGAGTAGCAACACCTTACCATCCTCAAACTAGTGGACAAGTGGAAGTGTCTAATAGAGAAATTAAACAGATATTGGAAAAAACTGTCGCTACATCGAGGAAAGATTGGTCATCAAAATTACCCGAGGCTTTATGGGCATATCGAACCGCCTACAAAACTCCCATAGGAACAACCCCATTTAAGCTTATTTATGGTAAATCATGTCACCTCTCAGTGGAGTTAGAAAATAAGGCCTATTGGGCTATTAAAAACTTAAATTTAAACTATAAGGCCGCCGGTGAAAAGCGAATTCTAGATATAAACGAATTAGAGGAACTTAGACAAGATGCATACGAAAATGCCAAAATCTACAAGGAAAGAACGAAAAAAATGGCATGATAAACGTATATCAAGGAAAACTTTCAAACAAGGCGATGTAGTCCTACTGTTTAACTCTAGACTTAAGTTATTCCCAGGAAAACTACGCTCTAGGTGGTCTGGCCCTTTCCAAGTCACTAATGTCTTTACTAGTGGAGCTGTAGAAATTAAAGGAAAATCTATTGAGTCATTTATCATAAACGGGCAGCGTCTAAAACATTATCATTATGCTGAAAACAATGAAGATTCGCAAGTCCTGCACTTAGACGTATTGTCTCCAAAATTAATAGATTAACATTTAATAGTTTTATGTCAAGCTTGCGACATTAAACAAAGCGCTTCGTGGGAGACAACCCACAATTTTTTTTTCTTTGATTATTCCCTTGATTTTATTCAGTTTTCATTCTTCATTTTCTTTGTATTATTAAATTTTTCTTCTTTTCTTCTTTCGGCATCTGGCCAAATCCTGACTAAAATTCTTGTTTTTCTTTTCTTTAGTTAACACTAACCTGATGGCACATATTGATTGCATGGGTATCAAGTTCCGATGGAGAGCTCAGAGACAAAAATTTGAAGAACTTGCTGAGAGAGAGATGCACCCAAATTTTTATGCTGATGATGGTGTAATGACCGTACTTGGGCTAAGAGATAGTGTCATATATCTGCTGAGTCAAATAGGGTGGGAAACCACTCCTATTCGGAGACAATTTGTTACTTACCGGAGGCTAACTCTAGAATTCCTCAGCTCCCTGATTTATTTACCGAACCATGGAAAAGGAATAAACCGAGGTTTCATTCAATTCAGGATGTTCAATATGGAGTATCAGTATGACATTAGAGAATTTACTAACCTCTTAGGGTTCCCTACTTCTTTTGACACATTCACCATGAACCAAGAGGACCTCTTTGAATAACGAGAGCTTGAGCATTTTTGGGGAAGTTTGACAGGAAATGACGAACCTGAGGAACATGAGTTTCTTTCTGGAAACATACATAACCCAACTTTTCGTTATTTCCACAAGATCCTAGCACACACTCTTTTTGGGAAAAGATCAAACATTACCACAGTATCACGTGATGAACTTTTCATAATATTTTGTGCTTCCCATAATCGTCCAGTGAATGGTGCCACTTATATGTTAGCGAGTTTTGACCTCCTTATTCAAGATGACCATGCACCGATTCAAATAGGAGGATTGATAATTATGATTGCTAATGCTATTGGATTGCGCCAACCCATGCTTGATTTGAACCCATTTTGTGGTATTCAGCCTATGAATATACTTTTCCTTTTCAACACTATGTTTATAGGAAACCTTGGACCTGAAGAGTTTGAACTATTAATTAACAACCAAGCTTTTTACCTATTCACCATGCCTAGCCCGATGACTAGTGTCCATAACCGAAATAATTGGCTCTACAACCTGGATGGAATACCTTCTCCTGTTAGATCTGTTGAAACCATCCAAGATTATGAGATTCTTGACAACCAGATTCCTAATGCTGAGTCTGATCCGTAGACGCCAACTGGTTACCACGATGCTGCCTCTGCACCCCATCCTATCCCGTCCGTAGAATCGGCAGTACCTGATCTTAGACATCATATGCCCGGAACTGATTATAATACCGCTATTCAAGCTTTGATGCCAGAACAAGATGCCATTAGAGAAGAGTTAACTATGATGGGACATGAATTTATTGAGTACATGAGTAGAATGACAAATCAATTTCACGAGTTGCTACACCGTGTCAATTCCTTTGCTCCTCCAACGAGAGATTCTACAAGTGGCTAGAACAATTGCAGTTAACTAGTTTTAATCTTAGGAAATTTATAGTTTCGTTTGACAATATTTTTAATCTTAGGATTTATTTTTCGCATGTTTTATTTTATCTTCAGTCAAATATTACATTATGTTTATTTTTATGAAGCTACTTGCATTATTGGTTAAATTAAATTTCATTTTGATTTATGCACTGTCTAAAATTACCAATGATGATATATATTGTATGCTACTACTTACATGGCTTATTAGAGAAAAAAAAATATATTCTATGGTGTAGTAAAGTAGCAAATATAATAAACAAAATAATAAAAATAACAAATATAATAAAACAAAACTTGTCACAAAATTTAGCCAATGCATGTTGCCACCATGCTGTCACGACCGTTGCAAACTCAGAAGTGTGACGAGCGTCACACTTGCTGTCACGGTCGCCACGCACCCCATGACGCCCGTAACACATGTTGTCACGAACGTGACAACTTGCTTTCTCGTAAATGTTGTTGACCGTTATGTCATGACCGTTACTCCCCATTTCAATTCATCTTTATCCCCATTCAACTCCCCTTTTTACTCCATTCCACTCACCTTCGTCCACATTAATTTTTTTTTTCTCACCCACTCCTCTTCCCAACTTCAAAACTCTTCCTATAAATACCTTCTCTACATTTCTTCCTACACCACATCATTCCAAAAAAAAAACTATTCTATACAAAAACAATTTCATCCTTTTTTTTCCTTTCTCCTTCTTTCTACCTACCAATCAAAATGGCGGAGAACCAACATCAAGAAGTGCAATTCGGAAATATTATCTTCCGATCTGAAGATAGTAACTATCAACGGGAGCAGTTCGTTCGGTTTCAACAAAGTGGTGTCACATCTACCAGGTACCCATATTTCAATTGCTTACAAGAATTAGGATTACTTCAAGGTGTGCAATGGCTGCTTAGGTTATCCGATTTAACTTTTCTATGCACACAAAATCACCCAACATACCCATCACTCACCTTGGAGTTTTTAAGCTCTTATTCATACACCACTCCAACCGGTGAGGACGAGTACTTAACCGGTGTCGCAAAATTCCGTATGTTCAACACTGAGTACGCACTATCTCAAGAACAGTTGAGTGCCATGCTACATTTTCCTGAAGGAGACCACGTCCACCCAAGAATCCCTCCAAACTCAGAGTGGAACACGGTCGCATTCGAACTTTTTGGAAAAATATCCGGTGTGGTAACCACCAATTGGGATGCATTACTTGCTTCACACATACACAACCCCACTATCCGGTATTTTATCCATATTTTGCAAAACACCATCTTTGGAAGAGCCAACAACAGCAAAGTCAACGCGAAAGAACTATTCTTCCTACACTGCATCTTTTCAGCAGATACAAAGGTAAACATCGCCTCTTTCTTACTTCACCATATATGTACCCTCTGTGCTCGAGGCAGTCAACCTTTTGTGATTGGAGGATTAATAACCACCATCGCACTCGGTTTAAATCTAGGGGGCCGACTTCAGAATTTGAAATCTTTGCCGCCCCTGTTTATGGATATCAGCTATTGTCGCTCCTGCCGCTTAATCAAAAATAGGGTAGGCGGGAATTATTATCTTATGGTGAATAACCAAGAAATCCCAAGCGTCGTTATGCCCAACATTGCACTCACCGATGTTACTAACCCTAACACATTCATCTATGATTTGAATGCTCCCGAACCTACCATGCCTACACAAGCAAACCCGCCCCCAGACGAGTTTGATGAAATGGAGCAAGGTGATCAAGGTCCTGAACAACATTCGGTCCCACTTAATCCTTCCGATAATGCAGCTGGTCCATCCTCCCGACGTCGTCGAAGAAGAAGGCCTGCAACAAATGATGACATCATGGATGCTATTGAACATCAAACCCAACGACTTGATGCCATGCATGCGCAGAATAACGAAGTAATGCAACTGATGCACCATATGCAACAACAACAACAAGAAAGGAATGCAATAACCGACCAGAGGTTCACTGACTTGCTTAACAGGTTTGATGACTTGGCAGTACGTGAACGATCACCGGGTCCAAGAACAAGAGGACGCAGGCAGAATTGAGTTTGAGTACCATTTTTATTTATTTTTCCTTTTTTTTCGCTTTCTTTGAAACATTGGGGACAATGTTTCATTTAAGTGTAGGGGGGAAAACTTTGTTTCAGTTATGTTTATTTCCCTTTCGAGTATGTTATTTCCCTTTCAATAAAAAAAAATTCTTAATCAAGTCCCTAGTGTGAAATTTTTATTATCTATTCTCCTCAATTTTCTTGAGCCATAACAAAACTCAACACACTCAATAAGTATAAAGGTTGCCTATTTTATAAAACTTGAGTGAAATTAAGACAAAATCATTACCGCCCCAACACTCTAAAAACCTCAGCATGTTAGATCAGGCTAAGTACCTATTATACCAATTCCTCGAACTTTTAGTTTTGTAGTAACCCCGAGTAGTTTATACGAGAAGTCGGCATCATCTTAATAGCAAACTACGTGGAGAGCCGATGAATACAAGTGAATGATTCCCAAAACAACATATTAAAAATCAAGAAATGCACTAATTAAGTTAGGTGATCCTTACCCGATCATTTAATCCAAAGGTTGCGGACCCTACAAAAACATAGTATGAACGATCCATTGTGAGTTGGTTCAGCGGTTTCTGGTGCTGAACTTGGTAGGGCGGACTACGGTCCGATCCCCCGCAATTTGCAATAGACTAAATAAAGAAGTTATCCAACTTATGTACCAGAACTTCTAACTAAAAGGGGATCAGAATCGCTAACCGGTTACTCCACCATGTGCGCAATAGACTAAGTGATTTCGCTCGAATGAAAACGGGTGAAATAAGAGTAAAAGAACTAGGCTGAGCTATAATAGCATGACTCGAACTGGTTTGCATAAGGTGGGGTTATCTAGTGTTGTTACGGTAGTTTTCGATGTTAAGATTAAACTCAGGTTATTTCTAAACGAGATTTACTTGCAACCTATTACGAATTGATGAGTGTTTGGAAATTTCATCTTGCTTGAGGACAAGCAAAAGTCTAAGTGTGGGGGAGTCTGATAACATGAAACTATATCATATTTTTAGACTTAATTTAATTAAATTATATCGTTATTTGATTCAATTTATTTTATATTATTCGATATTACTCGGTATTTTCTTATTATTTATTTCAGGTATCATTATTTAAAGCATATGTGAAAAAGAAAGAAGAGGGGTGCAAAAAGAGGATTTTCTAGGAAAAGCAGCAAGCTGAAGCACCAAAGCCCAACCCACGTTTGGAACAAAGGAAATGGCTGTCACGACCGCCACGAGCACATGCCGAGCGTCATGTCCCAAGACCTAGTGTTACGACCGTAACACATAGTGTGACGGACGTCACACATCCCATCCTATATTTTAGCCTTTGCGTGCGTAATGGAGTGGATGTTTTTCCCCTAAATTTTCTCATGCACGCTTTGAACCACGCTGAAGACTCATTCTACGACGGTTATTTTGAGAGGTGAATATAAATAGACCTCACAAAAGCCAATTGAAGGAGCTTTGCTCTCTCTTCTCCGTGCAATATTTTTCCAGCATTCTAATTTTCAAGCAATTTATTTTCTTTTCTTTTCTAGTTTAATTTCCGAAGCATACAATCTATTTTCTCACGATAGTTTCTACACCGGAAATTATTGTGTAATTTTTACTGGATCTAACCTTACGTCAGATCATAGTATTTTATTTCCTTGTTTTTACTTTCCTATCTGATTGAGAACTGTGAAGAACAAATCCAACCGGCTTGTGGTGGAGTGTTCGAGCATCGAAGCTAAGAGATAAAATCTAGATTTCTAGTATTTTTCCAGGTTCATTAATTAACTGATTTATTGTTTTAATTTACATATGCTTTGTTCCGATATTTATATATATTGTTTGTTTGATATGGCCGTATTTATGCATGATTATTGTTTGTGCATGTTTACCATGTCTGGCTAATTTATTTAGATATCGGTATGTAAAGTAAGCAGAATAAAGAAATCTAAATTGAGTTGGTTTAAATTTATTTCAAAATATAGTCACTCTTTTTCTGGTCTCAATTTACAAAGTTAATACCAAGGTCTTTGTACGAGAGTAAAAGACATAAAGAAGTTAAAATCAATAGAACGACGGTTTGAGTTTTTAACTGGATAGTGTAAATTGAACATTAACTTTAAATCAGGGCGAAAGCAATTTTTAAGGTTAATTAAATTCTAATTATTTTTAAAAGTTAAATGTGAGGACGAGAGTTAAGCATTTAAGTTTAATCATATAATCTAAGTCAACAGAGCGAGAGTTTGAGACGAGGGTGTTTAAACGGTTAGTATTTTCTCAAAAGGAGTTTCTATAGATTCTATTATTTTCAAAAAGTGATTTTAGATTTAACGAAATAGTGAGAGAGTATGTTAAAATATAAAGTCATAGTCTAATTCAACAGAGCGAGAGTTTGAGGAAAAGACTTTTAATTAATAGTGTCTACTGAAAAGACTTATTTTAAAATTAAGAAAAAGACCAACGAAGATTTAATTCCCTAATTACGACGAACTACATACTGATATCCATATTATTTGATAGTTTATCTAGATCCAAATTTAGTTTTACTTTTCCCCCTAATCATTAAAGTATCATCCGCCTTAGCTTTACGCAGTAACCCTAGAAAAACAGTAGATCGATTCATTAAGTCCCTGTGGGATCGATATCTTTTAAAACTACGCGATTAGACTGTGCACTTGCAGTTAGTACCCCGATAGACTCATAAAGTCGCGATCAAAATCATTGAGTTCACTTGAGCACCACAGAATTTCTACCTCTGATTTCTCTCAATCTAGGGATCTAGAGTGGAATTGAGTGGTACAGGGGTGATGTACATCACCCCAACTTTCGAATGATGTTTGGATCATGCATTTTGGTTGCCTTTTGAATCTCTATAAACTTTGAACTTCGCCGGAGCTGGTCGGAGAAGACGGTAGCGCTGGCCATGGTCTGGTCTCCAGATTCAATTAGGAGCGTCCATCTCCTTTTCCAGATTGAATCTCAACCATGCCTTGTTATGACTTTTTTTGAGGTTCCATGTGATTCATTGACCTTGGTATTTGGTGAGTGCGCGTGTGTGGACTCTTGGATCTGCCAGCTCAATTAATGAGCTCAGATCCAATGCTCCACGCTTTTTCTTATTTTCTATTTTTTGATTTTAATTTCTTTTATTTCTTTTAATTCCATTTTATTTCTAAAATTCATATCTCTCTCATTATTGGTCCAAAAAATGTGAGACATATTGCATTATTTTCCTTTTAATTTCTAGTTTCTAAAAATGATTTTTAATATTTTTTATTTTATCATTTAATATTTTTCATGAATTTTCTCTTTTCTGGTTATTTTTAATCCTTTTTTAAATAGTTTTTTATATTCAAAAAATACAAAAAATATTTTCTCAACCTCTTTGAATGATGATGGATCTATGAAAAATATTCTCATCAATTTATTAATTGATTTGAGATTTATTTGAGATTTTAGTTCAATTAGGTTATTTTTATGCATTTTTTATTGATTTAAAATAGTTTCTGACTTTTAAAAATGCTGAAATTTTTTGTCAAACTTTGTTTGACCTTGTTGAACTTGGGATAGTTCACTTGGACTTTTCAAGGTTGATTTGAAGTGAATTTGAAGTTTGACCTTTCTTTATTATTTTAATTCAAGTTTTATTTTAAATATTAAAAATGTCAAAAATATTTCATTTGTTTCTTGACTTCTAATTCTCATTTTGCTTCTGTTTTCTATTATTTGAACTTGATCTTCTCTATCTTTGGTCATTGCTTGTTGATTAATACATTCCATTTCATTTAATGCACTTTATTTCTTCATCTTCTTCTTCTTCTTCTTCTTTCTTCTTTTTTTGATCAATGAGTTAAAGATTGGTGGTTAGCATTGATTATGGAGGTTTAATCTTCCTTGATTCAAATCTAATTCATCTTGATCATGGATCAAGTGAATGGCTTTGCATTAAGGATAGATTGCTTCCTAAATCATGCAAAGGACCTAAATCAATACAAGATCATTTCTCATCTTCTTTTTGGCATGGCAAGTAGTTGGAGTTTGATTCACTAATCAAGACCTCTAACTTGTGTTGTTGCCTATATTATTATTGACCGGCCTCAGATAGTTGTGACTTCTACATAAGTCCAATTACGATTGCTTAACATAGCGCTAAATTTGCCTTATGGCACACTAACTATTGATACTAACCATTGACCATTAACATTTAATTCTTGCACTTTACTTTTATGCAATTTACCATTCTTGTACATATTATTCATTTGCTTTTATCCTTTGCTCACTTGAGCACATGTTTATGTTAATGCAATTTGCCTTTTGCTCACTTGAGCACATAATTGTGTATATATTATTGTGCTTGTGTTTTGTTTTGATTGTTGTGGACCAAAATGCAAAGAAATGGACAAAATGGACTTAGTTTCTAGGAAATTCCCTATGCAAAATTGGAGTAAAAGGACCTTAATGTTAAAGATGGATTAGAAGGACCAAACCTCTAAACTCACTCTTGTCCATTCTTGATTTGCTTCATAAAAACTCTTTGATGTGTGTGCTTTTGTGCTAGGGAATCCTATGAGAGTTCAAAGTGAAGAACCATTGCCATGTTCATCCAAAGTGAAAGATACAAGAACCATTGAGGAATCTTCTAAGAGCTTGTTTGATTATGTTGATTGCTTGAGCTTACAATTATATTGCTTGCATATTCCAAAGGATGGGAGCTACTTGGATCATCAATATGATCTCAAGAGAGGAACTCCATTTGTGGTCTTGTTTATTATCCCTCATCTCTTGTATGATTAGGACTTTAGCCATTCTTCTTCTTCCCTCCACTCTAACCCAAGCCAAAACTTTTGTGCAAAAATTTAACACTTGTTCTCAAACATTAGAAACCTAAGCCTTATGCTTTTGATTTTTAAACTTTCTTTTCATAACACTTATTTTGAATTGAACTTTTAAATCAACTTTGACCATATTTTGTAAATACTTTTCATTGATAAATATAACCCATTCAAATACTTTTGTGGTTTCAATGGCCACTTTCTTAATCAAAACTTTTCATAACCTTTAGCTATTAGGTTTGAGTTATCCTTGAGGTAGATGTAATACTCACTTATATCCTTAGTGATGGACAATGAGTCTTCCATGCTTATTATAGGGTTAACCCCCCACTAGCATGTTGAAGCTATCCTCACATGATGGATTTGTGGTTTTAGGTTGAATTTTCTCCCTTGGATAACAAAAGACCTTAAGGCTTTTGGACCAACCAATTCACCAACTCATTTTGAGATTTTTACCTCGAACTACAAGGTTTTGATCCTAATCTTTTTTAATATGGTACGTAGGCAATGGGTTTATCCATCCAAACACAAATTGTAAATAACTTGTATATTCTCTTCTCATCTCTTCAATCATGTTTGCACAAACAAATTTTCACAAAATACCAACCTTACAACAAATGTGAAAAGGGCCCCTAGGAGTACCTAGGATGTTTTGGGTGCTTAAAACCTTCCCATTGCATAATCAACCCCCTTACCCCGATCTTTGACATTTTTACTAGTTTTTGATTCGATAAAACTTTTAGGTTTTTGTTCGCTTTCTAAGCATTCCTTTGGATAAATAGAAGTGCGGTGGAGACTCGACTTGTATGGTTTACCTTAGATTTAGTCAATATCTCTAATGGTAACGAATACCCCGCTACAGACCCCCACAGTCACTGATCCACAAGAATGTTTGACGCTTACGAAAAATGCTTTCCGGTAATCAACTCCATCAAGGGAATCTATTCTGGGTGAGGTTCTCGTACCGACTCTTACGAGGTATTCACCTCAGGAGTCCGCACTATGCAACCATAGAATTTGGTTCTAGACAGGGTACTCAGAGTCATGGATTCAATAGAATGTTTGACGCTTAGGGAAAATACTTTTCGGTCGTCAACTCCATCTAGAGAATCTATTCTGAGCAAGGTTCTCATACCGATTTTTACGAAGTATTCACCTCGGGAGTCCGTACTACGCAACCATCATTCCTAGTTGGCCAAAGGTTCAATGTTCTAAAAGGTTCTTAGAGTCATGGACCCCTTTGAAATATTGAAGCTTACGAAGTATTCACCTCGGGAGACAATATTTGCAAAAGGATCTATTCTAATTGAGGTTCTCATACAGACTCTTACGAAGTATTCACCTCGGGAGTCTGTACTACTCAAACATCGTCCTATCTTATGTTTTTCACTCTAGACTCGCGTATAGAGTCTTTCCCACATGGTTTGCAATCAGAATGTCCAAATACCAACATCATAATGGAACCAATATACAACAAATATATCAATATCACAATAAAGATAACATAAGCAATATAGAAAAAGACAAACAAGTAAACAAACAAGGCACACAAACGTCCTAACTAGGCTTGACTCGCTTAGGGAACGGTGTCCCCAGCAGGGTCGCCATCTGTCGTACCTTAAAAAAAATGAGAACACGACCTAGCGAAGCGCAATCGCACGCTCGCAATGATGGACTAAACAGAGTTGCCACTGAACTTTATTTATTCCTAAAAGGAAAGGGTAAATATCGATAAAACCTAAGAAAGAACGATAGTGATTATGGTCGTCGCAACCAAATCAGGGTTCGGGAGTCGATTACGCAAGGGGAAGGTATTAGCACCCCTCACGTCTGTTGTACTCAACGGGAACCGTTAGGTTAGTTGTGCGTATTAGTGTTAGTTTCAAATGTTAGGCTTTCTCAAGTTATTAGGTGGGAAAGGAAGAGTAGAAGAGAAAATAATGTTTTTGGATTTTCAACAAAGGGGGCTAAACCTAAGTTTTTTATTAATGGGCCTGACAAGATATATGAATCCTGCTCCTACGTATATCCGGGTACAATACAGAACTCAAGGCCTACGTAGTTTTGGGTAGAAGAATGTTTCTTTGTTAGTCGATTTTAGAGAAAGCTACTTTGTGTCAATCGACGAAAACATTGTTGGACTACCCAAAACAAGTGGAGAAATGGACGTTCACATCACGGCCAAATGAATTCACAAATCGACATTTATGGGCAACGTCGCAAGCTTACTCACACGTTCAAGTGGACAAAATATTTCTTTGCATCGTCTTGAAACAAAATACCTTTAGTTTGAGAAAGGGTTTAAGAGTCAATCGCACAGCGGCGAAAAAAAGTTTGATTGGTTTGAATGTGTTTTGAGTAATGGCGAGAACTTGGATGGACGAGATATCCATCTCAAATCCTATTCTCAGGAGTGCGTGTGTAAGACCCTAATTTTGGCCCTAAGATCCCTCATGGCATCATAACGTTGCATTTGCATAGCCTCAAGGATCATAAGCATCTTGGTTCCCCTTGCCTTTGGGTGGAACCTCTTGTGAGTGTTTTGAGATCACCAAGCATGCTTCAATTGTATACTATTGTTTTTCTTATTTTTTTCTACTAACTAAAAGCACAAAAATATGTCACTAACATCTTTTGTTTGTAGCTTGAGCAATCACAAGGTTCAAAGCTTCTAGGAGATCATCTGTGCAATGACATGGCCAAGAGAAGATGAAAGCAAGCATGGTAATGGTTCCCAAAGCTCTCATCCATCAAATATGCCTCCCTAGCATCTTAATTCATCATTTTGATCAAATCAAGTCAAAGGGTTTAAGGTTTTGTTCTTCAAGGAAACCCTAATTCATCTGTGTACAATAATGCCTTGTTCATGAAGCAACCTTAGCCCATGGTCAAATACAATCAAGGTAAGTTCTTTAATTCATCATTTCATGCATATTTTAACTTATTTGAGTGTCCTCAATCATCAATTCATCAAGATATGGGTTGCGGATTTGGGAGGTTGATCAGTCAATTCATCTGACTATTTTGAAATGCACTGAGACCTAACTTTTTATGTGTTAGTCAAATGGAGATGATTCCAAAATAAAAAATGGTCTTAAGTAAAATATGAACAACTTTCATGTTCATCAAAAATTGGTTTGAAGCTTGGAAGGTCATCATCTATTCCAAGACATTATAGGTCATTTTGATTGAAACCCTAATTTTGGGTCAACTTCCCAAGGACATAACTCAGTCATTTTTTATGATTTTGAGGTGGGATTAAATTCACTAGAAATCTTAAGATGTCTACTTAAAATGTTATGTTGAACAAAATTTCAAAATCTCAAAGGAAATATATGTGATAATGCAAGACATTATAGGTCCTTTTGGACCAAATGCATTGAAAGGCAAAAAAGTCCAACTTCAAGTGCCCATAACTCTTTCATAAAATATCCAAATGATGCAAAATTTAAGTCCATTTTGATTTTCTTGAAAAGATATACAACTTTGATGTTGGAGGTTTTTTCATTTGAGGCTTGCATCATCAAAACAGAAGGGCTTGAACATTGGCCAAATTTGGAAACCTTGCCTTGACATGTTTTGTACCTTACACTTTAAACTCAAAATTCACTAATTTCCACACTTCAAATGGATTTTTTCCCAACATAACAATTGTTACTTACATCAAGACCTTTCCAACCATTACCCACATGCCTATGTTTGGATTTTCTAATTGACATTTTCGAAGAGGTGAATGTTTAGGTTCAATTATGGAATTCACATCATAACTTCATGCACAAGCCAATGCAACTCTAATCACACGTCCAAACCATTGGCATTTGATTTCAGCTTGCATTTTCATCCATTTTTGGGCTTTGCACGCGCCTGTACTGGCCCATGCATGAAGAGTCCAAGTTCCATGCACACGAATTTTCTCCTTGCTTGCATCAGCCTTGGCTATAAATAGCATGCTTCATTCTCTTCAAAAACCAACCTAATGGCGCCTGAAGCTCTGCACAAGTGAAATCCCAACCTCCATTAAAGGAATTCTGAGTTTTTCCATTTCAATTTTACAGTTCAGGTTTCAACTTCATTTGTTGATCTCTGAATTTAAATTCCTAAGCCTTGCTTCCTTGTTACCTCACGAACACATTGCACAAAAGATTTGGAATGGATCAAGACCTGTAAAGCTTCACTTCAAAGGTTGTTGTTCAAACTGATTTTCTTCGAATCTTTCATTTCTTTGATCTATTTTCCTGGCCAAAGTGTTTTTTGAAGTCCTCACTTGAGAGGCAAGCTAGTGGTAGCTTCAATTTTGTTTTTCTTTGATCTGCATTTTTCATACCTGAATCTTCCACCTCAGATTTCTCAACCTATAGGAATCTTGAGTGTGATTCAAGGTTACAGGGGTGATGTACATCACCCCAGCTTCATTTTGGTATAAGGATCGTGCAAAATGGTGAAGGTTTGAAAACCTGCAAATCTGGCCGGAATTTGGAAGCTCACCGGAGAAGAAGGTGGCTCCGGTGGCCGTCCATTGCCAGTTTGAATCTGGATCGTTGGATCTCATCTCCAGATTCAATCTCAGCCTTTGGATGTTATGATTTTTTTTTAATTCTTTGTGTGACGCGTTTGACCAAGGTTCACCATGAGCGCGCGCTTCAGGACCATCAGATTGGCCACGTCAATTAATGAACATGATCCAACGCTTCCTGATTTTCCACATTTTTTAATTTCTGATTTTATTTTCTTTAATTCCCTTTTATTTCAAAAATTCATAACTCTCTCATTTTTAATCCAAAAAACATGGGACCAATTGCATTAGTCTCCAAATAATTTCTAGTTTCTTAAATTGATTTTTAATATTTTTTTATTTTGTCATTTGATATTTTTTATGAATTTTCTCCTTTTTGGTTATTTTTAATTCATTTTAAATAGTTTTTTATGTTCAAAAAATACAAAAAATATTTTCCTAACCTATTTGAATGATGATGGATCTATGAAAAATATTCTCATCAATTTTTTAATTGATTTGAGATTTATTTGAGATTTATTTGAGATTTTAGTTCAATTAGGTTATTTTTATTCATTTTTAATTGATTAAAAATAGTTTCTGACTTTTAAAAATGCTGAATTTTTTTGTCAAACTTGGTTTGACCTTGTTGAACTTATGATAAATCACTTGGACCTTTCAAGGTTGATTTGAAGTGATTTTGAAGTTTGACCTTTCTTTTATTTTTAATTCAAGTTTATTTTAATATTGAAAAATGCCAAAAATATTTTGCTTATTGTTTGATCTCCAATCTTCATCTCATTTCTGATTTCTCATTGTTTGACTTTGACTTTCAATGTCATTTGGTCAATACATATGGATTGCTACATGTTATTTCATCTTATGCATTTTTGATCTTTCCATTTCCTTATCCATTCTTCATCTTCTTCTTCCTTTTTGATCAATGAGTTGAAGGTTGATAAGTTAGTATTGATTAGGGAGACTTAATCTTCCTTGATTCAAATCTAATTCATCTTGATCAATTGATCAAGTGAATGGCTTTGCATTAAGGATAGGTTGTTTTCTAAATCATGCAAAAGGCTTAAACCAATACAAGATCAATTCTCATTTTCTTTTTGGCATGGCAAGTTGTTGGAACTTGGTTCACTAACCAAGACTTCTAACTTGTGTTGTTGCCTACATTATTATTGACCGACCTCAGATAGTTGTGACTTCTACATAAGTCCAATTACGATTGCTTAACATAGCGCTAAATTTGGTGATCTCAAACCACTCACAAGAAGTCCCACCCACAGGCAAGAGAAACCAAGATGCTTATGATCCTTGATGCCTTGAAAATACAATGTTATGATGCCATGAGGGATCTTAGGGATAAAATTGGGGTCTTACAGATGCCCCTATTTAAGGTCATTCTAGCCGGAGATGTGAAGGTTAAAATCTTCGTCTCGACGAGGTAGAATGGGCTTAAATAATAACAAAGAGACGAATTTTGGTCCCTGAGAGACCTCATGATGCGAATGTATGTGTGCAAAAGGTAATACTCTGTGGAGATATGTGTCCACAAAGAAAGAAAAGAAATCAGGAGAAACTGATAATCCATATGAGTAATTTACTCCATGGGACAGGGACCCTGAGGACTCTCATGGGGATAGAAGAGGGGTAAAATGCGTGAGCATGTCACAACTCAAAACTTGGGGAGCAGAATCAATGGGAAGACCCGAGCTGACTCTAGGCGCGTGTATTGGGGAATATGCCAATACAGCAGAAATTGTTCATAACGGATACTTCGGATAAAAATTCGAACTCAGGCTGGGAGAATCCACTAAGGGACCTCGCCGGGGAAAACTCGAACAAAAACTCCTCTGAGGAAGCAACAGGATGAGGTATTACCGGTTACTGGGTAATAAGCTCCAAGAGACATATGATCTGAACACCGGTATAAGGGTGAGAGAACAACATGCTCGGGAAGAATGAATATCTAAGACCGGTATAAGGGTGAGAGATATCAAACATCCGAAATCATCTGAGGAAGAAACTACAAAGGTATATCTTAACTCAGGAAAACTTGACTCCGCAAGGGACAAATAGTCATAATAGGGAGCAGGGAGGAAAGAACACCAGGGATACCGGTTACTGGGCATATAATAGGTGACCAACCAAAGTGTGAATTAGGGAATATTCCCAAGACACTCATCATCCAAAAGGGGTTAAAAGCAAACTCAAATATAGGATGGACATTCGATTCAAAAAAAAGGGATACGAATCTTACTCGACTGGGGAAAAACAAAAGGTTTCGACCAAAGAGTGCATGAGATATATTATCTATTACCGTCAGAACGTAGATAACATACTCGCATGGAAGATTATCCACAACCGGTTACTGGGTTAATAAAGGATAAATCGACCGTCAAAGAAAGGCATCGGGATACCGAAACTAGGTATATAATGATGACTAATCCAGGGGAGAAACAATCGTCACCAAAAACAAAGGGTAGACGAGAGATGATTTACTGGGGATAAATTGCTTGATCAAAGCAATTACCCAAAAGATGAGGGAATATCAACAACGAATATTGGATAAAGATAACCGTCAAGGAGGAGATTACATCTACCGGATACTGGGTAGAAAACCACGGAGAAGTAACCGTCATCGGTTAGGATGAGCAAAAGGTTAACTCTGCAAGGGGATGAAATAGGGTTTACAACTACCAGTATGGGGGTAGAAAAGCCACAGACTCCGCCGGGGATAAGATGAATAATTACTGGTTACTGAGAAATCATTCATTTACACCACAGGGGAGTGCAGGAAGTGGCCAAAAGAGGCCAATCTAGGATCAAACTAGATAGGCACGCTGAAATAAAACTTATTCCTATGAGGATATAACTCAATGAGGAACTCCATCCCAATACATGTGTTGGGAGGAAACAGAAGCAACCATCATCCACGAGGGTATAACTCAGTGGGGAATATGGAAGGAAAGATGAACACTTTCTGCTTATGGGGCTGACCCTATATGGAGAGATCAACCACCAACATCTACTTGGGGAACATAACACCCTCAAACAAGAGATAACAAACAAAGGTATATGTCAAACAAATGCGACATGAATGTTATCAATATGCGCATATGTATGGTTTATGTATGATGAATGCTGACAAACAAACATTTCTAACACAAACAGGTCCATCGAACAAGTACACAAACATCTGGTACTACATCTCAAGAGAGAAATCAAAGACCACAAAGATCTCCGCAGGGGAATGAGCAAAACATTCTAGCTGGGGGGGAAAGATCATCAAAATTCTCCGTGGATACACTCTACTGGGGAAATCATCAGAGGGGATCATGGAACTCTGTGGGGAACAACCGCCAACCAGAAGTCTCCAGGGGTCATCAAATATTGTCCCAAATAACGAGATCACATCTGCTGAGGAGGAAGAATCATTACTCTGCTGAAAGAATGAGGGATGAATAACTCTTCCCCACACTCCGCTAGGGGAAGAAAAGCCACAAAAGGCCTCAGAGGAAGAGGACACCAATATGCAAGGAATATGAACAATTGCCTTACCCTGTCAAGAATCTTACCATCTTTGGGAGAGCACTGAAAACATCCTCAGCATCCCCTTATCATTGTGAATGTCCACTTTGTTTAAAAAAAACAAACTATGAAAGATTTGATTAAAACAATGGTATTTTTTAAAATTAAAACATGCAAAACATTTGTTGAATAGAAACAAATAAGAGTGCAAATAATTGGATAAAGGCTCAAATTTATTTGATGGGATGGTAGCCTGCAAATGGCAAGACTCCATAGATCTTTTCAAATTTGAAATTGGTGATATATATTGGAAAAGGGCTACATTTAACATAGTGACCATTTCTCCACCAATTCTGAATTCGATGTATTTGAAGCTTTGGTTGATGATGAATGAGCGAGAACCTCTGACGGATGACAGTTGTAGAACAAAGTCTTGTCAGAATGCAATTACTTGCCAAAAATCCCTATTTTTTTAGCCTAGATTGCCCCGGGATGAGGTACTCAATCTAGCGGGATACATATATTCATTTTTTTTATGTCTCTAACTTTTGCCTGGATCGCCCTTTCGGGTTTTCAATCCACCGAGACGCTCATTTTTGCCTAAGCCGCCCTTTCGGGTTTTCAACTTAGCGAGTTATTCTGTTTTTATTTTAGGCGAAGTATCTCTTGACTGCATCTGAATTCACAGGACGAGTGAAATCCTCCCCATCCATAGTTGTAAGCATCAAAGCACAACCTGAAAAGGCTCTCTTAACAACATATGGACCTTCATAGTTCGGAGTCCACTTGCCCCTGGAATCGGGCGCGAAAGGCAAGACTTTCTTGAGCACAAGGTCACCTTCTCAGAACACACGAGGCTTGACCTTCTTATCAAAGGCTTTCTTCATACTTTACTGATATAACTGACCGTGACACATGGCAGTCAATCTCTTCTCTTCAATCAAATTCAGCTGGTCATAGCGACTCTGAATCCATTCAGCATCGGTCAACTTAGCCTCCATCACGACTCTCATTGATGGGATCTCTACCTCTACTAGGAGCACAACCTCCATGCCATAAACAAGAGAGAAAGGGGTTGCCCCTGTTGAAGTGCGGACATATGTACGGTATCCATGTAAAGCAAATGGCAGCATCTCATGCCAATCTTTATACGTGACAACCATCTTCTGGATAATTTTCTTGATATTCTTATTGGCAGCTTCAACAGCTCCATTCATCTTGGGTCTATACGGAGAAGAATTATGATGTGCTATCTTGAACTCGCTACATAGCTCCTTCATCATCTTGTTGTTCAAGTTAGATCCATTATCAGTAATGATCTTATCTGGCACACCGTATCGGCATATGAGTTGATTCTTGATAAACTTCACAACCACCTGCCTGGTCACATTTGCGTATGATATCGCTTCAACCCACTTAGTGAAGTAATCAATTGCTACGAGAATAAATTTGTGTCCATTGGACGCTTTCAGCTCTATCATGCCAATCATGTCGATTCCCCACATGGAGAAAGGCCATGGGGACGAAATCACATTCAGAAGTGTAGGAGGAATATGAATCTTATCCGCATAAATCTGACACTTGTGGCATTTCTTTACATATTTGCAGTAGTCAGACTCCATTGTCAGTCAATAGTAGCCTGCTCTCAATATCTTTCTAGTCATGGCATGTCCATTGGAATGAGTACCAAATGAACCCTCACGGACCTCAGTTATCAATAGGTCTGCTTCGTGTCTATCCACGCATCTGAGCAGCACCATGTCAAAATTCCTCTTGTAAAGTACATCACCATTGAGGTAGAAACTGCCTGATAATCTCCTCAGAGTCTTCTTATCTTTCACAGATGCCCTAGGCGGGTAAACCTGGTTCTGAAGGAAACACTTGATGTCATAGTACCATGGTTTATCATCTTTTACTTCTTCAACTGCAAACACATGAGTTAGCCTATCCAAGCGCGTCACAGTGATATTGGGAACTTCATTCCAAAGTCTTACCACAATCATCGAAGCGAGCGTAGCAAGAGCATCTGCCATCCGATTCTCATCTCGAGGAATATGATGGAAGTCAACCTCAGTAAAGAATGTTGAAATCCTCCTCGCATAATCCCTATATGGAATGAGGCCAGGCTGATTCGTTTCCCATTCACCCTTAATCTGATTAACAACGAGGGTCGAATCACCATAAACATCAAGATGCTTGATCCTAAGATCAATGCACTCTTCCAATCCCATAATACAGGCTTCATACTCAGCCATATTATTTGTGCATTTGAAAGTTAGCCTTGCTGTAAAAGGAAAATGTGTGCCCTGAGAAGTAATAATCATTGCCCCAATACCATTTCCATATTGATTTACAGCGTCATCAAACACCATACTCCATCTGGAACCAGGCTCTGGCCCTTCATCGAGCGTAGGCTCATCACAATCTTTCATTTTCAAATACAGAATCTCCTCATCTGGGAAATCATATTGTACTGACTGATAATCTTCAATCGGCTGATGTGCCAAGTGGTCAGCCAAGATACTACCTTTAATAGCCTTTTGAGCTCGATACTCAATATCATACTCAGATAATAACATCTGCCAACGGGCAATCCTTCCTGTTAAAGCAGGCTTCTCGAAGATATACTTGATTGGATCCATTCTGGATATCAACCAAGTCGAATGATTTAACATATACTGGCGTAAGCGCTTAGCAGCCCAAGCCAAAGCACAACATGTTTTCTCAAGCATCGAGTATCGAGACTCACAATCAGTAAACTTCTTACTCAGGTAGTAGATGGCATATTCTTTCCTTCCTGATTCATCCTGCTGACCAAGGACACAACCCATCGAGTCTTCAAGAACCGTCAGATACATAATCAAAGGTCTCCCTTCCACCGGCGGAGATAGAATCGGAGGCTCAGACAAATACTCTTTAATACTATCAAAAGCTTTCTGGAAATCCTCGGTCCAATCATGGGACTGATCTTTCCGGAGGAGCTTGAATATTGGCGCACATGTGGCAGTCATGTGGGATATGAATCTGGAAATGTAATTCAAGCGGCCAAGAAAACCTCGGACTTGCTTCTCAGTTTTGGGCACAGGCATCTCTTGTATTGCTTTGACCTTTGCGGGATCAACCTCAATACCTCTTTTACTGACAACAAAGCCCAATAACTTGCTGGAACGGACTCTAAATGTACACTTGTTGGGATTCAGATGAAGCTTGTACTTCCTTAAACGCTGAAAAAGCTTCAACGGGTGCTCTACATGTTCAACTTTCGTTCTCGACTTAGCAATCATATCATCAACATATACCTCGATCTCCTTATGCATCATACCATGAAACAAGGTAGTCATAGCTCGTTGATATGTGGCTCCGGCGTTCTTCAAACCGAAGGGCATCACTCAATAACAAAATGTTCCCCAAGGTGTGATGAATGTTGTCTTCTCCATATCCTCGGGTGCCATTTTGATCTGATTATATTCGGGAAATCCGTCCATAAATGAGAAAACTTTGAATTTAGCTGTATTATCTACCAACATATCAATATGTGGTAGGGGAAAATCATCTTTCGGACTAGTTTTATTCAAGTCTCTATAGTCCACACACATCCAGACTTTTCCATCTTTCTTAGGCACGGGCACAATATTGGCCACCCATTGAGGATATGTAGAAGTCACCAGAAACCCCACATCAATTTGTTTCTGAACTTCTTCTTTGATATTCACTGCCATATCAGGATGAGTTCTTCTGAGCTTTTGCTTTACAGGCACACACTCAGGCTTCAAAGGCAGGAAATGTTGCACGATATCAGTATCTAGACCAGGCATGTCTTCATATAACCAGGCAAAGACGTCGACATATTCTCGTAGCAACTCCATCAACCTCTTCTTAACAGACTCTTCCAGGAGTGCCCCAATCTTTACTTCTCACACACAATCTTCAGACCCCAAGTTGACCGTTTCCAGATTCTCAAGATGTGGCTGAATGATCTTCTCTTCACACTCGAGTAGACGGGTAATCTCGTCAAGAATCTCTTCAACATCATCTTCTTCCGCCTCAAATACAGGGAATTCAAAGTTGGGAGATGGTGTTGGATCATTATGTTCAATGGGTTTGACTAACCTGCATAATGATTTTGGATATAAAAGAAGCTTTTAGAATTCAAACAAGGCAAATCATTATGCAGATGAAAAGATTGATTTTATTCTTATTTTTAGGGTTTTATGTGATCACCAATTTCATGCAAAAAGCAAAAAGAGAAAATAATGGGAAAAAAACATTTAACATGAATTTATTGAATGAAAATATCATTGCATTTATGCGCCAACAATGTCATCACTCCTCCTTTTGGCATGGGAGAAGGGTTTTTTAAACACAATGAACATTACTTTGACTTATGGATAACTGTTGGAATCTCCACAGCGACCCAATTACTGCAGATCCCTCCAGGGATGATGAAGTTGCCAGAATCCTCTTCATCCTCTTCCAAAATGACAGCAGCCTCTTCATCTTGACCGGTGTGGATAAATCCACCACTTCTGAACAAACCTTGCTTGTTGAAGACCCCAGAAGAAAAGCCTATACCAGCCCGAGACTTGTTGTCTTCTAAATCAATCATTTGCCCCAATCCAGCAGTTGCACCATGCTCAATGGCCAACTTCGCATCTTTGTAGGAAGCAAATGAAGAAGTTCTCTTCTCAACAGGTTCAGTAATAGATAAAGCTTGGAAGGGAGTTCCAACTTCATCCTCAGCATCTATATATGAGAAGGAAGACAAATGGCTAACCAGGAGAGCCTTTTCTCCCCCTACCACTACCAGCTTCTTATTCTTTACAAATTTCAATTTCTGGTGTAGGGTGGATGTCACGGCGCTTGCCTCGTGAATCCATGGTCTCCCTAGGGGACAGCTATACGATGGGCGAATGTCCATAACCTGGAAGCTAATCTGAAAATCACTTGGTCCGATTTTGACTGGGAGATCAACCTCTCCAATCACAGTTTTGCGAGACCCATCGAAAGCCTTCACAACTACCCCACTCTGCCTCATGGGAGGCCCCTGATATGATAACTTCGAGAGAGTGGTCTTCGGAAATATATTCAATGATGACCCAGTGTCCACCAACATGTTGGACATGGTGTCGTCTTTGCAGCTCATAGATATATGTAATGCCAAGTTGTGGTCTCTTCCCTCCTCGGGGAGATCAGAGTCACAAAAAATCAAATTGTTACAAGCAGTGATGTTTACAACAATACTATCAAATTGTTCTATCGTGACATCATGATCTACGTACGCCAAATCCAACACCTTCTGCAGAGCCTCTCGGTGTGGTTCTGAATTCAATAGTAGTGATAACACAGATATTTTGGATGGCGTTTGTAGAAGCTGGTCTACAACGTTGTACTCGCTTCTTTTGATGAGCCTTAGCATCTCATCACAATCTTCTTTCGTATTGCCACACGGGCCAACAGAAGCAGGAGTTTTTAACGTAGAGGAGGGCTTAGCAACAAGTGCTGGATTCGGAGTGCTCACAGCATTCCCAATCGGGCGTTCAATAAAATCAGCGTCAACACTTCCTCGAGCATCAGTCTGGGGTTTCGCCGGAGCTGAAAATACACGACCGTTGCGGGTCAAACCACTGACGTCAGCAATGTTTACAACAGATGAAAAGGGCAATGGCACTTCTTTCCCATTCTACATTGCTACAGCATTTTAGTGATAAGGAATCGCCTTCTTAGAGGAATACGGTACGGGTCCGGCTGGCTTGATAGTCAGAGCTGGAGAAACCTTCTGCTTTCTACCATCATACTTGATGACAACAGGCTCAGGTATCCAAAATACCGGGGAAATTACGTTGACTTCGGGCTCATCTTCATCAACATTTCTATTCTGAAGAATCTCAATGACTCCTTCGTCCAACATCTCTTGAACATCTTTGTGCACCTGGCGACATCCTCTCTGGTTGACAGAACATACTCGGCATCTATCGTGGTCATGCTCATAATGGCTATAATCACACAGCAAGCGATGCAACTCAACCAGCGATTGTCGGATATGGCTGACATATTTAACTTTGTACTTGCCAGGACAGCCCTGGACCATATTAACAGACTTCCCATGCTCGGGCAATGGGTTCTTCTTCACATTCGGACCCACGTCCTCAAAAAACAGAATCTCACTTCTCACAAGGTCTTGCACCTTGGTCTTCAAGGGATAACAATTCTCTACGTCATGTCCAGGAGCGCCGGAATGATACACATAATGAAGCTCAGGCTTGTACCACCACTGAGGGTTAGCAGGTACAGCGGGAGGGTCTCGCGGAGTGATCAACTTTCTATCAATCATAGATGGATAGAGTTCAGCATAAGTCATCGGAATGGGATCGAAGGTGACCCTCTTCCTCTCGTAGCTGGTGCTGGCATTGTTGTTGTTATTTCGAGGCTGGTAAGCCTGCTGTTGTGGACGTTGTTGTTGATGATATTGCTGAGTTTGCGGTTGTTGATAATGCTGAGCTTCCCTAAAAACAGGTGCTATATGAGCCACCTGATGCTGATTATTAACTGGGCGAGTAATCTTCCTCTTCACAGAGGGTCTTCTCTTGACATGGGAAGACACAACATGTGCCTCTCCCTCCTTCTTCTTCGCAAAGCTTCCATATCTCTTTGCTGAAGAGCCTTTATATCGAGTTAAACGTCCTTCACGGACCCCTTCCTCTAGTCTCATTCCCATATTTACCATCTCGGTGAAGTCTGACGGAGCACTGGCTATCATCCTCTCATAATAGAACGAGCTCAAGGTCTTCAAGAAGATATTGGCCATCTCTTTCTCCTCAAGGGGAGGCACTATCTGGGCTGCCAATTCGCGCCACCTCTAGGCGTATTCTTTGAAGGTCTCTTTCTCTTTCTGTGACATTGCCCTCAACTGGTCCCTATCAGGAGCCATATCCATGTTATATTTATATTGCTTGACGAAGGCCTCGCCAAGATCATTGAAAGAGCGGATGTTCGAACTTTCCAGACCCATGTACCACCGGAGAGCGGCACCGGACAGACTGTCTTGGAAATAGTGGATGAGTAATTGGTCATTATCAGTTTGCATCGATATCTTGCGAGCATACATTACAAGATGGCTGAGAGGGCAAGTGTTTCCCTTATACTTCTCAAAGTCAGGCACTTTGAATTTAATAGGGATCTTCACGTAGGGCACAAGGCACAACTCATCAGCACTCTTACCAAAAAGGTCTTTCCCCCTCAAAGTCTTCAGTTCCTTGCGAAGCTCAAGGAATTGGTCTTTCATGTCATCCATCTTCTCATAAACGTCTGGGCCCTCAGATGGCTCAGAATGATAGATGGTATCTTTGACTCTTGGTAATGTGTGCACGACGGGAGGTGGCACAGAAAGGACCGGGCTAGATACCGGCAAAGAAGCAAGAGTTGGAGCAAAACCTTCTGGCATAAAGTTGGCGGGCATTCCCCAAGGGAACCCGGCTGGCATAGATGGTGCAAAGTGAGCTGTTGCAGCAGGCATAGTAGAAGTCACGATCTCGGAAATGACCGTCCTCTGGGGAGGAGTTGCAGGCGTTGGAGAAGACTGGCTCTGAGCGGCTAAGAATGACTCCATCAGGGCAGTCAATCTGGCTACTTCCTCCTTCAGCTCGCGGTTCTCTTGTTCCAAATGATCCACCAGTCTCGAAGAATTGGCTCTGGTGTAGTACCGGTGAGTCAGCTTGTCTTTGGAATAAATGAAGAACAACAGAGTTAGACCTGGAACAAAACCTTCTTATGCACATGATGCATGCAATGCTTGTGCATATGATTTGTTTTTTTTATTATTTCAGAGGAACTTTAGAGTTCTACTTGCAAATTTTGGGAAATATTACATTTTTATCACATACGGAAACACCTCATCAATAATATCTGGAAAATATTTTCACATCAAAGAAATACAGCATTGGTAACCAAGATACAATATAAGAGGAAAGGAAAATGACCATCCTATGGATCCCTAGAAACAATCATCTAAAGCTCGGGATACGGGAAGAAAAGATGCATGAAGCCTCTTCACCTCCTCTTCGTAGGCTGCCTCCATATCTGCCTTCTCCTTGGCGAGTCGATCGTACTTCCTCTTCCAAAACTTGGAAGATTGAGGAAGTATATAAGCCCATGCATCATTAGGATCATCAATAACCTGATGCTCGAGAAACTCTATCAAAGCATCCTTCTCCTTAATCTGCTGAAGCAACTCTTCTCGGTCACGGATCCAAGCACGTGAACGATCTTCATCTCTCAACTCCTCTACTCCTTGATCAGGGAGGGTTGAAGGCCCAGCCATAACCAAAGGTGTAGGTCTCGGATACTCGTAAGGCTCCAAAGCGACACAATTCTTAGGACCCAACTCATTCCTTCCTTTCCTATGAACTTTGCGCCAAGTGCGGACCATCCTAGCTTTCAAACCTTGGGGATCTTTACCCTCCTGAAAGAACACACCCTCTAACAGAATGTTATTGGGTTTATCCTTTAGGGGGAACCCAAGCTGACGACGCGCCAAAACAGGGTTGTAGTTAATCCCACCATATGTACCAAGAAGAGGTACATTGGAGAATTCACCATAAGAGTCAATAATCTGCACACTATCATACACACGGTTGTACCAGGAGATATCATCATTAGTGAGAGACATAAGTCTCATGACCACCGTAGACATCCCTTGTTCTCCTTGAAAGCGACCGTCCGCGGTAAGTGAGAAATAAACCACTTATACAACAGAGGCAAACATCACATAATGGCACCACCACCCTTTGCATTCCTCATATGCAAAGAAAAATAAGTGTCACCCAACAGAGTCGAAACGGGATTAAGAGTAGAGAAAATCCTAATAGCGTTCACATCCACAAACTTGTCGATGTTGGGGAACAACACTAGCCCATAGATGAGAAGTACAAATATGGCCTCAAAGGCATCCTCACTCATGGCCTTCCCATACATAGTAGCTTGAGCAACGAGGAACTCAGAAGGGAGACCTTGAATTCCACCTTTGGTAGTCATATGAGCACCAACCAGAGATTCATCTATATGCAACAGATCAACAATCTCTTGAGAAGTAGGAATACTTTCTAAGCCACGGAACGGCAACTGGTCTAGAATAGGTATACCCACAAGATATGCATACTCCTCAAGCGTGGGCAAAAGCTGAAAATCCAGAAATGTGAAACAACGGTACAAGGGATCATAAAACTGCACCAATACACTCATCAATCCTTCATCCACCTGAGTCGTCAGAAGAGGAAGAAGCTTCCCAAAATGATCCTTGAAACCCAAGGGATCTATTACATAAGATGTCAAATTCCTTAGCTCTTTCAAATCGGGTTGTCTGAAGCTATACTTCTTTGTATTCCTTCTTTGTCTTTCCATGTCTGAAAATTTGCAAATAGACCTCTTAAGTTCCTTGAATTTTTTTCTTATTATTGATGATATGGATGCAAATGGGTGCATGAATGCATGAATGCAACAATCACACTCAAGGATCAAGCAAAGCACACCAAACAAAGGTCATAGGATGGATCATATTATCCTTAATATCAATCATCCATTTTGGTGGATTATGGTTTACACCTTATCAACACCCAAGTTCCATTGATATTAAGGATACATGAACGGATCAACCATGAATCAAGGGTTTGTTGCAAGTCACGAGCATGGAGTCTCGGTTAAGAACCACCCAAAGGGAGTGTACTAGGGTTTAACCTGCCAAACATGTTCTACAAGAGGTTCCCATAGTCATAATCCCATCTTTCGGATATTATCGGAGGAACGACTACTCGTATTCCAAATATATTCTCAAGAGAGACTCTTATGAGTGTAGTATCGCGTAACAGTCGTATCAAATCTTACACTTGAACGACTTTCGCACTACGTCTTAAGAATAGGCCAAGATGGGCTTGGTAAACTAAGGTCCTTGGCTTCTAAGGTCTATATTGGAAAGAGTAATGTCTAACCACAACTACTTGTGTGACATTATTGATCCCAACATGACCTCCACCAAGTGAATGGGCTTGCAAGTCAACTTGCTAAGGAATAACTACACACAAGTCAACAAGACTACGCCATTCTCCTATCCTAAGTGCACTCGAGTTCGGGTATAGAACTCATCTCACAAAGATCACCAAGCATACAAGGAATTAATATTCAAGCAAATCAATCATTACATACAATACAGTAATCCCAAATTGCACAAAAAATATGTCACAAAACAAATACACAATAATACAACAATCATGAGAAGTAGGCAAAACCCACTAGGCAAATAGTTTTCCCCAGCAGAGTCGCCACTTTTCTGTAGCGGGGTATTCGTTACCATTAGAGATATTGACTAAATCCAAGGTAAATCATACAAGTCGAGTCGCCACCGCACTTCTATTTATCCAAAGGAATGGTTAGAAAGCGAACAAAAACTTGAAAGTTTTATCAAATCAAAAACTAGTAAAAAAGTCAGAGATCTGGGTAAGGGGGTTGGTTATGTAATGGGAAGGTGTTAGGCACCCAAAACATCCTAGGTACTCATAGGGAGCCCTTTTCACATTTTTTGTAAGGTTGGTATTTTTGTGAAAATTTATTTGTGCAAACATGATTGAAGAGATGAGGAAAGAATATACAAGTTTATTTACATTTTGTATTTGGATAGATAAACCCATTGCCTACGTACCATCTTAAAAAAAGATTAGGATCAAAACCTCGTAGTTCGGGGTAAAAATCTCAAAATGAGTTGGTGAATTGATTGGTCCAAAAGCCTTAAAGTCTTTTGTTATCCAAGGGAGAAAACTCAACCAAAAGCCACAAATCCACCATGTGAGGATAGCTTCAACATGCTAGTGAGGGGTTAACCCTATAATAAGCATGGAAGACTTATTGTCCATCACTAAGGATAAAGGTGAGTATTACATCTACCTCAAGGATAACTCAAACCTAATAGCTAAAAGTTACAAAAAAGTTTTGATTAAGAAAGTGGCCATTGAAACCACAAAAGACATTTGCATGGGTTATATTTACCAATAAAAGTATGTACAAAATGGTCAAAGTTGACTTAGAAATTCAATTCAAAATAAGTGTTATGAAAAGGAAAGTTTGAAAATCAAAAGCATAAGGCTTAGGTTTCTAATGTTGAAAACAAATGTTAATGTTTGCACAAAAGTTTTGGCTAGGGTTAGAGTGGAGAGAAGAAGAAGAATGGCTAAGATCCTAAACATACAATAGGTAAGGGATAAGAAACAAAACCACAAAAGGAGTTCCTCTCTTGAGATCATATTGATGATCCAAGTAGCTCCCATCCTTTGGAATGAGCAATCACCATAAGCATAAACTCAAGCAATCAACAATCAATGAAGCTCTTGGAAAGTTCCTCAATGTATCTTGGATCCCTCTTTCTTAGAAGCTCATGGCAATGGTTCCTCAATTTGGCTCAAGTGGGAGTCCCTAGCACAAAGAAACACACACATCAAAGGGTTCTATTTACAAATCAAAGAATGGACAAGAGGGAGTTTAGAATATGGTCCTTTCAATGTTCATCTTCAAACTTTAAGAATTCTAAAGGCATGAGGCCTAGTTGCTCTTTGACATTTAAGCACTCTAAATGCATGAGGCCTAGTTGCTCTTCAAACTCCAATAGCTTGGGTAAAGTCTTAAAGTCTAAGTCCATTTGTCCAACTCTTTGCATTTTTGGTCCACAACCAATCAAAACAAAACACAAGCACAAAGATATATACACAATTATGTGCTCAAGTGAGCAAAAGGCAAATTCATGTGCTCAATTGAGCAAAGGAAAAAGCAAATGAATAATATGTACAAGAATAATAAATTGCATAAATGTAAAGTGCAAAAGTAAATGTTAATGGTTAATAGTTAGTGTTAGTAGTTAGTGTGCCATAAGGCAAATTTAGCGCTATGTTAAGCAATCGTAATTGGACTTATGTAGAAGTCACAACTATCTGAGGTCGGTCAATAATAATGTAGGCAACAACACAAGTTAGAAGTCTTGATTAGTGAACCAAGTTCCAACAACTTGCCATGCCAAAAGAAAAAGAGGATTGATCTTGTATTGGTTTAAGTCCTTTACATGATTTAGGAAACAATATATCCTTAATGCAAAGCCATTCACTTGATCAATTGATCAAGATGAATTAGATTTAAACCAAGGAAGATTAAGCCTCTCTAATCAATGTTAACTTATCAACCTTCAACTCATTGATCAAAAAGAAGAAAGAAGAAAGAAGAAGGAGAAGATGAATAAATGGAAATGGAAATAAAAAGAATAAAGTGCAATAAATGAAATGGCATGTACCAATCAACAAATGTTGACCAATGACATTGAGGATCATGGTCAAACAGTCAAAAACAGAAGTAAGATGAAGATTGGAAGTCAAGAAATGAACAAAATATTTTTGGCATTTTTAATATTTAAAATAAACTTGAATTAAAATAAAAAGGAAGGTCAAACTTCAAAATCAATTCAAATCAACCTTGAAAGGTCTAAGTGATTTATCCCAAGTTCAACAAGGTCAAACAAAGTTTGAACAAAAAATTTCAGCATTTTTAAAAGTCAGAAACTATTTTTAATCAATTAAAAATGAATAAAAATAACCTAATTGAACTAAAATCTCAAATAAATCTCAAATCAATTAATAAATTGATGAGTTTCATAGATCCATCATCATTCAAAGAGGTTAGGAAAATATTTTTGTATTTTTTGAATATCAAAAACTAATTAAAATGAATTAAAAATGACCAGAAAAGAGAAAATTCACAAAAAATATCAAATGACAAAATAAAAAATATTAAAAATCATTTTTAGAAACTAGAATTTAAATGGAGAAGAATGCAATTGGTCCCATATTTTTTGGAATTAAAATGAAGAAGTTATGGATTTTTGAAAATAATGGAAATAAAAGAAATTAAATCAGAAAATAGAAAAAGAGAAAAAACCAGGAGCGTCTGATCAAGCCTCATTAATTGACGTGGCTGATTAGACGGATGTGAGATGCGCGCTCATGGTAGGCTTCAGTCAACGCGTAACACAACGAATTATTAAAAGTCATAACACGCAATGGTCAAGAATAGATCTGGGAAGCTTGATTCAAAGGCTAAAACTCATCCATGTGGGGACGGTGGTGGAAACCATCGTCTTCTCCGGTGAACATCACAGTTTCCGGCCAGAATTGCAGGTTTTCAAAACTTAATTAAAATACACGATCCATACGTCTTTGGAAAGCCGGGGTGATGTACATCACCCCTGTACCATTGGTTTCTCCTCTAGATCCTCATAGAGAGAGAAATCAGAGAGAGAAAATCATGGTGTTCATACTGAACTTCATGGATTTCAACAATTGAGCACTCAAAACAATTGCCTCTATGAAGAGGACTTCAGACAACACAATAGCCAGGCAAATGAATCAAAGATTAATGAGTTTCGAAGAAAAAACCAGTTGAGGATCACCTTTGGATTGTGGAGATTTGAGCTGGTTTCCTTGCTTCCTTTTGCAAAACAGAAGTTCAATGGACTGTAGGATGAAGTTCTAGGAACTTTAGATCTAAAGATTCAACCAGATTTAGTTGAATTTTAGATCTGGAAAATTTGAAGAAAAATGAAAGAGTTCCTTTGGTAATGGTTATGGATTCAGTTGTGCAGCATCTCAGGCGCCATTAGGTTAGTTTTGGAAGTGAGCAAGCATGTTTATTTATAGTGGAAGCTGATGCAAGGAGGTGGAAAATTCGTGTGCATGGCAAGAGGATATTCTTTGCATGGGCTTGCATGATCATGTAGAAGGCCCAAATCCAATGCCAAATGCAATCTGAAGTATAATTGAGCTGAAATGGACGTGTAGTTGGCATTGCATAAGCTTGTGTAATGAGTTTCAACCAAGTTTCCAAAAATGCACATAAACTTTCCTTTCTTCGAAAATACCTCTTACAAAAATGAAACATGGCCTTGTGGGTAATGGTTGGAAAGGTTTTGACATAAGGAACAAATGTTATGTTGGACTAAAACTCATTTGGAGTGTGGAAATTAGTAAATTTTGAGTTTGAAGTGTAAGGTGCAAAACATGCAAAGGTGAGGTTTCCAAATTTGGCCAATGTTCAAGCCCCTCTGTTTTGATGATGCAAGCCTCAAATGGAAAACCTTCCAACATCAAAGTTGTAGGTCTTTCCAATACAGTCAAAATGGACTTAAAGTTCGCATCATTTGGATTTTTGATGAAGAAGTTATAGGCACTTGAAGTTGGACTTTTTTGCCTTTCAATCCATTTTGTCCAAAGTGGCCTATAATGTTTTGCATTATCACATGTATCTCCTTTGAGATTTTGAAGTTTTGTTCAACATAACATTTGAAGTAGACATCTTAAACTTTCCAATGCATTTGATCCCACCTTAAAATCATAAAAAATGAATGAATCATGTTCTTGGGAATTTAACCCAAAATTAGGGTTTCAGTCAGAATGACCTATAATGTCTTGGAATGGATGATGAACTTCCAAGATTCAAATCAATTTTTGATGAACATTAAAGTTGTTCATATTGTCCTTAAGAAAATATTTTCTTTTGGAATCATCTCCATTTGACTAACACATAAAAAGTTAGGTCTCAGTGCATTTCAAAATAGTCAGATGAATTGACTGATCAAGTTCTCAAGTTCACAACTTATATCTTGATGAATTGATGATTGAGGACACTAAAATAAGCTCAAATATGCATGAAATTATGAATTAAAGAACTTCCCTTGATTGTATTTGACCATGGACTGAGGTTGCTTCCTGAGCAAGGCATTGTAGGCACACAGATGAATTAGGGTTTCCTTGGGAAACAACACTCAAACCCTTTAACTTGCTTTGATAAAAATGATGAATTGAGATACTAGGGAGGCATATTTGATGGATGAGAGCTTTGGGAATCATTGTCATGCCTGCTTTCATCTTCTCTTGATCATATCTTTGCACAAATGATTTCCTTGAAGCTCTTGACCTTGTGATTGCTCAAGCTACAAACAAAAGATGTTAGTGACATATTTTTGTGCTTTTGGTTAGTAAACAAAAAATGAAAAGCAATAATATACAATTCAAGCATGCTTGGTGATCTCAAACCACTCACAAGAAGTCCCACCCATAGGCAAGGGAAACCAAGATGCTTATGATCCTTGATGCCTTGCAAATGCAATGTTATGATGCCTTGAGGGATCTTAGGGACAAAATTGGGGTCTTACATTGTCGAACGGGGATTTTAAGATAATGAAACAATTAAATCAGGCTCAATCAATGAATAAGCAATGCATGAGTGTAGGTGCAAGATAATCGTCTCATTGTAAGAAGGCCCAAGAGTATGCCATGCGAAGAAAATAAATAACACAACAAGTTATATTTACAAGACATTCAAAAATTAAATTGAAAGAAGTAAAATCGGGACGTGCACGGATAAAACTCGGGATGCGAGGATGCGAATCAAAGTCACATAACGCAAGAACGTGCAAGGCAAATGGAAATTGAAAAGAAAACAAAAAAAAACCTAGATAATGTGCTCAAAGTCGGTTTGCGCATAATGACAATAATTGAAATATCATATGTGATTAATCAAAACGTGGCGAAATACTATCGATATATCGATAAAAATAATCATGGATAAACAACATGAGAATTACTGAATCCATAGATTAAAAATCGATGTTTAAACAACAAAATAAATCAAGGCCAAACATTAAAATCAACAAGCGTCGGAGAAATGAGAATAAAATATAAAAAGGATTAAAAATAAAATAAACATAAAAAAATGAAATAGATATAAAATGGGTTGTGGTCGAACCCATGACCTAACAGGAAGCATGGATGAATAGTCATAAATCATATGCTTCTTGAAACATGCAAATAAAATGGAAATTAAGAAAAGGTGACAAAAGGTATCAAACCCACGTCTTGAGACATTCCAAACCATGGCTCTACCAACTCAACCAAACACGATTGTTGATATTAACTTGTATTTATTAATATATATTCAAAAAATACGTTTTATTTAATTAAAACATTTACAAAAACAAAAAGCAGTAGCAGTACTTATTATTTATTGTCTGCAACTTTAAACCAGAAAAATGCATGATAGAAAAATGCATGACAGAAAATGCGACGACTTTCGTATCACAATGATGCAATAGAAAATATAATCATAATATGCTTGTACCACTATAAATTGGATAACAACATAGACAACCCGACATAATCGTAAGAGGTAGCGAATAAAACCAAGCGGAAACACGAGTGCGGAATCAAAATAAATCATCAACATAAACTAAATATGCATTTTAAAAAGCAAACAATTGAAGCGAAAACAAAAGTCGAAACACACAACAACAAATGCACAAATAGATACACCGAACAAACTTTCCGGTAACTAAAATGAGGCATGTACGGTAACGAAGTTTTCAACGACTCGACAAAAAAACGCCCACGACAACCACATGATTATATCCAAACAGAAACAAACTAATAAATGAATATAATTCAAACCAAAATTCAAATGAAACAAAATCAAATTGAAATGGAAAACAGTAGTACTGGATATGAATTCAACAAGGGTGTAGCACAAGCACGGCATGACCGAAATCCACACACAAAGTTAAGTGCACAAGTTCTTATGTACAACAGAAATCACAACAAATATTGTTGTAATATGAAGTCTCCAATGAACCCAATCGTCGAATCAATACAGCGGTAAATCGGTAGTAATGATGCAAGTTCTAACAAACACTAACATAAGTAAAATAAATCCAGCGAAACGCCACCGATTCGAAGCGAGAGTATGCTAAAAAAATGCACTCAACATGATAAACAAGTTTAAAATAAAAAATGTTACCAATCAAATCAACTTGATGTTGCTACCGCCTCGTCAAAAGTTGTGATGGAAGTGTGATTGGTATTTATGGATTGTTTCTTGCAAACTTATCCATTGGAGGAAACAACACAAACCATAAATTGTTATTCTACAACGGTCGTAGCGTCGAGGATGTGTTGGTCTATTACGGCGGAACAACGGTGGAGTAAAATGAAGGACTGGTTCTTTCAAGGTTTTATGTAGTGGTGGAACGTTTCGGCTGGGGTTTGGCCATGAGAGGAAAGGCGGAGATGAAGATGTGAAAGGTGGTTCTGCTTTGGTTTGAGGAGCGATGGAGGAGGGGATGAGCTTTGAGAAACGACGGTTACGGTTACCGTCTCCTTTGTTGGCTAGGGTCTATTTTAAAAATCCAAAATATGGTGTTTTCTTTCTTTTTGAGAGTCTCCTCCTTTTTCTTTCTTTCAAAGGGTGTCGTCCACTTTTCTAACCAAAACCCACACCTCTGTCCTTTTCTAATGGCCAACCAAAGATAGAAAATGAACCGCAGTAAGGTCCAAAAAAACATCCTTGGTACTGAGCAAGTGTCTCCCTCTAAGGTTACATTCTCTCTCTTGAAATGAGCTGTCAAATGTATCAACGGCAAAGGGATCCTTCTCTTATTTAAAAAGATTCGAATATTTAGGAGCAACAATTAATAGAATAACAAAAGATATTATTATCCTTCAAAGTAAAATTAATTGACACATAAAAATAAATACACTGGTTATTTTGAATAAAATATAATAAAGAATAAAATAAAAGGATGAAAATGAATAAAAAGTCGGATACGAAAAAAAATGCTTGAAAAATTAAAATGATTGCACCATAATGATCAGCGCGAAATAAACTTATTGGAAAAATACAGTGTTTATTTTAATTTTGAAATAAGTTTTGACCGGTTAAACAGGCTCGAGCGGAAAAAAAAGTGGCTGAAACATTAGCCAAAAAATAATTCGAGCATACTAGATTAAACTATGTGCAACGTAGATTAATAAAATTGATGTCTGCAAGCTTGATTTTAAAAAAAATCGTCTACTGATTTGACGCACATCTGTCAATTAATTCAATCGGTTTGGCTGTAGATTCGAAAAAATTATTTCGACTAATATTCTAGGCACTATGCAATATGGAATGCATGTTATGCTAAGTAGAGACGCAAACAACCATGATGAATGTATTGAATCAGCGATTCAGGATCAAAATCGGGATGTGACAAAGTGTATAAGTTATCTTCTCCGAATTTGTAGCAAAGGACCTACTTTAATATATATATTAAAACAAATAAGTGAAAATTGAAAAGTAAAAGGAACGGATGATTGGAAAATCACCAAACAAGTAAATTTAAAAATCACCCTTTATAGCATAAAAGGAATACGTTAAAATTGAAACACGGGAGGAATGACATATTGAAAAATCACCAAGCAAATAAATTTAGGAATAAGTGAAAATTGAAACATAAAAGGAATGACTCAATTATCTTTACAAACATTTTGTATTCTTTTTAAAACTTAGATCTGAAAGTTTAAATTTAGAAACATCAAATTTGGGTTTCTTCCTAAACATTTGTAAACTTAATCCATTTAGTGGCGAAGATGGTCAAGTTTATTTCATATTAGAGATTCTTCTGAATTCTAGTTTTTCTTTAACATTTGAATGACAAACATAAATCTAGATTTTTTCATTAAAGTTGAGATTATTATTTTTTAGATCTAGATTTTTCAAGAAGCGCGCCAAATGAACAATCAAGATGAATGGGAAGGGATAATGATTCATGAGGTGAGGATGAATTTGTTGAATTGTAATTCATAGTGTCGAAGCATGTTGTTGTCAAACACCTAGTTGTCAAAGTGTCGAGGAGTTAGCCTCAACATGGATTTTTACTAAGGCCCAATTTTGTAGTGTTAGCAGAATTAGGTATTTTGGGCTTTACCTGAGGAGCAAGCCAACCAAAAATCTATAAATAGGGAGCAACCCTTATTGATTATAATACAATACAACAAAAGTGCAGTTACACAAAGAGTTACTCTGCATAAATTCTTCTTTTTCTTCCCCTACTTAGATAAAACCCTAATTCCCTTTCTTCCCCAAATTTCATCTTTTATTTCTTTCTTCAATCATCAATTATGCAGTAGAATTCTCCATAAGTTTTGGTGAATTCCAACATTTGGTATTTAGAGCACTGGCTAAACGATTCTTGGAAGTATAACATGATGAATCATCTGAACAAGCATTTTCTGGTGAGCCTCCCAATTCTGAAGAATCAAAATTATGAGAATTGGTGCAAGCAGATAAATGTTATCTTTTTCTACCAAGATCTTTGGGATCGTATGAAAGAGGGAGTGACACTACTTGCAACAAACACGACAAATGAAGAAAAAGTTGCACACAAAGAATTGAAGAGGAGAGATCATAAAGCTTTTTTTATAATCCATCAATGTGTTGATTATGATAATTTTGAAAAGGTTAGTGATGTTGAATCAGAGAAATTAGCATGGGAAATTCTTGAAAAATCGTTTGGAGGCGGAGAAATTAGCATGTTAATTTTTGAATATATATATATATATATATATATATATATATATATATATATATATATATTATATATATATATATATATATATATATATATATTATATATATATATATATATATATATATATATATATATATATATATATATATATATATATATATATATATATTTACAAAAAAGATATGTATTTTCCTCGACTTGTGAATACAAAAGAGGAATGTTAATAACAATCTCAAGGATGATAAGATCTTAAAGAATGCAATTCAGTGGCTTTCCTAGGCCGGATTTTCTTTTGTTACATGTATAACAGTCTCCCCAGCATCAGATTGCAAGAATGGTAGAATCCCCAACGAATATCTGCCATCATCTCCATCTTTTTTAGATTAGCCGAGTATATGGTTATACTGTGTTATCAGTCTAACACCCTTTATGATTGTTTTGTCAGCATAAGCATACGCATGTGCATAACATCATGATGTTTATTTATACATTTTTCATTTCTCGGTGCTCCCCCCGTTCTCTGTAACTTTTCTCCCCACATAGTGTGTGTGTCCTCTCTCCAATGGAGTGTCGACTTTAAGAAGAAAGAGTTTATCCTTTCTAATTCCTCACCGAGTCTGATCCTCATGGAAGATTTTGCTTCCAGTTCGTTATCTGGATGGAATTAATCCCCAATTGAGTTTATTTCCTTATTGGGTGAAGTCCTCTTTGACCGTTTCTCTCTAGTTCATTTCTGGGTTGAACTTTGGTCCCCTTTGATTGGTTGCCTTGTTTAAGTTACCACTTGGCTGGTAGTTGGTAATCATTTTGTTTGAGCTTATTACCTTTGTTAAGCTATCACTCGGATGATAGTAGGTAATAGTTCCTTTTACCTTTGATTGGTTGCCTTTGTTAAGTTACCACTTGGCTGGTAGTTGGTAATCATTCTGTTTGAGCTTATTACCTTTGTTAAGCTATCACTCGGCTGATAGTAGGTAATAACTCCTTTTACCTTTGATTGATTGCCTTTGTTAAGTCACCACTTGGATGGTAGTTGGTAATCATTCTATTTGAGCTTATTACCTTTGTTAAGCTATCACTCAGCTGATAGTATGAAATAGTTCCTTTTACCTTTGATTGGTTTCCTTTGTTAAGTTACCACTTGGCTAGTACTTGGTAATCATTCTCTTTGAGCTTATTACCTTTGTTAAGCTATCACTTAGATGATAGTTAGGTAATATTCATCCCCTAGTGGAGTTTGGGTTTTACCCTTTTTGATGATTTATTTTTCCCCGGTGGAGCCTTGCCTTATTAAGTCTTCCCCATTGAGCCTTTGTTGTGGTCATCTCTCTAACTGCACATTGGGTTCTTCCCAAATGACGGTTATTCTCAAGTATTTTCTTTTCCCCTGCGGAACATTGTTTGTCCCCAGCCGAGTCCCTCTATGGAAAATTTTATTCCCCACAGAGATCTTGGTTTGCATTCATATCATATCATAAGCATTTTGTGGTATCTTAGGGCAAAAAATTATGCGCTTGGTATTTAAGTCTCTTCAATCTTGTCGATACAAAGAATTCAATCTTCATATCCCCAAATTAAAGAAACTTAAATATGGGCATTTGTTATACCCTAATTTTTAACAAGGAAAGTCAAAGATTCATGTGTTTATTTCCATGCCTTCTTCAATAAGCAACTTCAAGATTTGAGAAATTTTACCAAGAGGAAATCAAGGATACTTTATTTTGAGTTCATATGATCACCCATGTGCTTTGAAATGCAAGGAAAGTCCAAGTACACAAGCTTGTTCCAAGTGGTTTGACCAAAAGTCAACATTTTGAAGTCAAAGTTCCAAGGATCACAACTCCTTAAATTCTCAATACTTTTAAATGCTTCTTTTTGCATATGACTCTTATCAATATCCTTTACAACTTATCTTTACATGACAAAAGCCAATTATGCTTGGAGGATCATCAAAGGTTTGGATACATTATAAGTCATTTGCGGGCTTAGTGAAATTTGACCTATTTTCAAGTGACTTTTCCCCAACTTTCAAAGATCATAAGTTATTCAATTTTCAACATTTGAGGCTGATTCATTTTGCACAATGTCATTTGTGATTCCCTCTACAAGTTTGCTTCAAGGATCAAGATCAGAGTATGCTTGGAAGACCATGGAATTCATTGAGACATTACAAGTCATTTTCAGCCATGAAGCACTAGAATTTTTCTAAGTTATATGACCAATTTTTCATGCCAACTTCAACATGACATAACTTTGTGCTCAAGCATCCAAATGCAACCTTTCTCGGCATATTGTAATCTTTGCCATGATTTCAACATAATGCAAAAAGAATTGGATCAAAAATCCTCCTGAGTAGGATGCCCCATTGGGTTGAACATGGTGACTTGTAATTGAAGAAATTACCATTGCTCGAATTTTGAGCTTCACTAATCTCAATTCCAAGTCAAATTAGCATGTGTTTTGGATCTAAACATGTTTAAACAAGTTTCTCGAAGTTAATTGACCCTTAAACGCATCATTTGGCTGAGTTTTGATGAGTTTCAAGTCACATTTTTCTCACATTCGGATCAAATTTGTTTTGCTTGAATTCTGCATCATTTCACACGTATTTGGATCCAAACACATTCCCTGTAAATAGAGGAAGCTATTGCATTAATTTCCAAGCTTTTGAGAGCCAAGAAATCCCTATTGCAACTTAAAATTTTTCCAGAAAATTTAACTATCGTGTTTTGAGTTTCAGCTTATTTATATCCAATTTCTTGATTCCATTAGCATCTTCGGCATCCTCTGAAACTTTTGCAACAATTTCCAAGCTTTGAGACATTCTGAAATGTTCTAACCAGATCGAGTTTCATCAACTTATGACCACCATCTGGACAAGGTAGTTCTGAGGATCATTTGAACTCAAAAAAGTTACCACAATGTAGTCCTTCACTCTCTAATGCTTTCCCCTAACTTAT
This sequence comes from Lathyrus oleraceus, assembly GCF_024323335.1. Lineage (NCBI taxonomy): Eukaryota > Viridiplantae > Streptophyta > Magnoliopsida > Fabales > Fabaceae > Lathyrus > Lathyrus oleraceus. The sequence goes on along the minus strand of NC_066582.1, from coordinate 181,710,541 downwards.
CTGGTGTTGATTGATTGTGTTCCTCATTTAATTTTATTTTTCGTGGCTTGCTTACTTCTGAAACTTCTCTGAAATTCCCTTTGCTTGATTTGGATAAATGAATTTGGAGTATGAGGTTGGATTCAGGATGAGAAGAGGATCACAATGGTGATGGTCTCGTGTTATGAATTTACCAAAGATGAAGCTCCATTGAGAGATCACCAAAGAAGACGACCGAAGTTTTTTCAGGTTGTATGAGTTTGTCCAGATATGTTGGAGGAATGAAATGTTCTGATTGGTTGAATTTGAATTGGATTCTGTGTGTTGCTTGCAGCGCGTTCTATCGTGCATCCTAACATGTGGAGTGTTGGATCTGTCACGTCAATTAATGAGGTATGATCCAACGCTTAGTATTTTTTTTCTTCTGATTTTAATTCTTTTTCTTTTATTATTTTTAATTTTTTTTTCTTTTAAAATTCATAGTAATATGATTTTTTATCCAAAAAATACCAAAATACGTTCTAAAATTCTCAAAAAATTTCTTCATTTGATTTTTATTTTTTCATATTTTATTTCACTGATTTTCTATTTTTCATGAATTTTCTCTTTTCTCCTTTGTTTTAATTGGTTTAAAAATACTTTTTTGCATTTTTAAATTCTGGAAAAGTTATTATATGCTTCTTATTTTATTTCCAACCTCCCATAACTTTCTTGCCCATTTATTTGGTGATTTGAAGGACTTTATGAATTTTTTATTTTATTTCTATTTTAAAATTCATTTAATTGCATTTTATATTTGTGTGACTTTATGAACTTCTGTTGGCCTTGGATCATGATGGCTTGGACTTCAAGTTTCATCAAACTCGATGGATCTTGAGTGTTGATGGGGTGAAAACCATAATCCACCAAAATGGATGATTGATTTTGATGATGACTTGACCAAATTTTCGATCCAATTTGGGTGTGACTTCTCTTGTCTCCTTCTTCTTCATCTTGTGTACATCTTGTTCATGATGTATGGATTGGTACTTGATGAACTTTCATCATTTCAAATCTACCTTCTAAGTGATCATGGACCATTTAAGGTACTTTGGATTGATGCATAAGTTTGTCCTAAGTGTCATGAAATATGGATTGAAGTAATGGACCATCCTCCCAGCCTTTGTGCTTCTCATTCCCTTATTTTTTTGTGGCATGACATTAGGAGAATGGTTTACATATCATTTCTCTAGCATGTATTAACACAAACATTATTGTTGATCGACCTCAGATAATTGTAACTTCTACATAAGTTCAATTACGATTGCTTAACATAACGCTAAATTTGTCAAAAAAGAAAAGACATTTTTATAAGAGAAATTGTAAGTCTCATACTCCTCATGGTATTGTGTGAAAATGTTGTTCCTTTTCCATTTGTGAGAGCTAGTGGCATACCTGTTGATTTCATCCAAGTTTGAGACCTTCTCATAAATGATGTATATGTTCATATTTTCATGCTTATGGATTAATAGTTGAGTGTTCTCCAAAAACTGACCAAACCATCCTTCATTATAATTTCTAACATCATTTACTAACATCAACATTTATTTCCAAGTCATTTACTTTATACTCTTTTACTTTATGTCATTTACTTTATCCATTAAAATAAGCGGGTACAATTACCTTAGTATCACTCCGCCTCATACCCATATATTTTAATTTATATTATCATATAAAAAATGTATATCAATATCTTTACAACAATACATCACAATTCAACTATTACACATTTTAGTATAAATATTTCCTTATTTCACATTTCAATAGTCAAATCTTTGAATTTTTGTGTTAGTTTTGTTAAGAAATTAAAGTGATACGATATTTTTCAATTGATAAATTTATTTTTATTAGAACTACGAATAACAGATGCCAGTGCAAATATAAATTTAGATACAAAGATTTTCTTAAACTATAAATATAAGTATAAGAAGGAGTATTATAGTAGCTATCCATATCCTAACCATTGTCAACCCTATTCACAATTACCTATCATCATTGGTCCTAGAATAGTGAGATAACAATGATATAATTATTAATAAAAGCACAAAATTTATAATAATTTTTGAAGTAAAAAAATATCCCTGAAATAAACTCATGTATGAAAAGTTAAAATTTAATTTAAAAATTATATTGTTATTCACTTGGACATAAACCCTGTAACATACGTCACATTACAACCAAAAGTCAATACTTCTTAAATGATTTTAATTGCTCTATACGTTTGAAATAAGTAATGTATCATTAAAATTGAATTTAAACTTGTAAAGTATACTTCCATGCACCTGGACATAAACCCAGTATATACATCTGCATTATAACAAACAATTCATTTGATTCCTCATGATATATTTCTTTTACACAATATTATTCTTATGTTGATTGTTATAGTCATATAAAACAAAATATTTTCTAAAGACTTAAAAAAAGAAAATATATATTTCAGACAACTCATTATTATTTCTGAAACAAAGTCTCTAACTTTTCTAAGTGAATTATCACTATTTTCTTATTTATAAATCATATGGATAAACATTCTAGGTATATAATTAACACATGGTGTGAATAAATTAATATGCTTAGTTAAAGTTTCAAAATTTTCTTGAATGCATCATTGTAATAACTTTAATATATTCTCCCATATATCCGGCAAACAAATAGTCTCCCATATAGGTGCATATTTTATACAATAATATTCTATTTGTTTTTATTATAAATTGTTTTTGACGCTTTTAATGTAAATTAAATTTATTATTAAAAATAATAAATTTGGTATAAAAAAAAGAAATTATAAAATTGTCTTTTATTGTTGATATTGGAAATATACAGAGTTAAAAGAAGATAGAATAATAAAAATTTAAGAGTATAATAGAAAAAATAATATAAATTATTTATAAATCGTTATTATAAAATGATATAAAATATTTTTCTAAAACGATGACCATAAATACTTAAAAGTTAATTGACTGGTAAAGTATAAGTACACCTTCTAAAATAATTATAAACAAAAATTGACTCAATTATGCATTAAAAAATAATTAATCACAGTATGAAATGATCATAATATTATTTATTAATATAAAAAAGGAAAAAATTAAAAAGAAATGCTTAAAACTGCATCATATAATATATTCCTTAAATATTTCAAGTAAAATATTGTTATTGCTTAATAGTGATAACACTTATCTATAATTACTTTCTCTTATCTTAGTTAAAAAAGTCAAATTCATCTGATATAAATTTGAACAAAACATAATTTATTTAATTATTCATATTTTTTATAATAAGTAAATAAATTAAATTAAAATTTTAAATTTATTAAATAGCTAATGTATTTGGTCTATATATAGATAAAATATATTAAGTGTAAATAAAAAAATCAATTTTATTTTTAATAGTGACTAGTATTTAATATTAAAATTAGTATTTTTTTTGTCAAAAATACTAATACTTATATGGTTTTAATTTAAAAAACTAATGTATTTGATTTTAATTTATAACCAAATACATCATAATTTTATATACTATTTATCATTATAAATAAATAATTAATTAAAAGATTTTTTGATATCTTATGTATCCGATTTAATTCTTAACTAGATACATCACCAATTTGTACTGTATTATTTATTATATTTTATTATGGAGAATGTGTAATGCAAGTGGTTAGTGAGTAAAATGTAGATATTATAAATATCACAATATTAGTGCATCTCTTTCAAAAATGATCATCGCTTAAAGTTTTTATATAAAATTTAAAGAATAAAATAAAGTTTAAAGAATATAATAATATTATTATAAGATATTATATTTTTATTATTGTAGAAGTAATATAAAAAATAATAATTTAAACATATAATTTGAAAAGTAGTAATTATTTTTATATTGAAAAATAAGAATGATAGTCATTTATTAAATTGAGTGTCTACTTAATCACATTTTGAAAATAACAAAGATTTATAAGATATTATTTAAATATAATTTAACAATAAAAAATTCAAATTTGGAAGATAATGCGTCTTATCTGCACGTTTTTAATTTTATATATTTCATCCGTTTTAAAAAAATTATTTTATTTGAATAATACGCGATTTTTTTTAAAAAATAATTAGATAAATTGATTTTAAGTTAAAAGTAGTATAATTTATTAGAATACTTTGATTAATTATAATTCATAGAACATTTAAATAAAATGAAAATAATAAATAAAAATATAATAGTTAAAAAATAATAATAAATACGACATTAATATCATAAATAAATAATTATTTTTTAAAAAAATACAAATACGATTCCTAAATTTTTCCATCATTATCATAAATAAATTTAATTTCTTAAATATATTTGACCGTTAATATATTTAGTGTATATATAAATTAGTTACATTGAAATAAAAAAAAAAGTCAAATTTATGTATAAAAGTGACAGAGGGTATACTATTTAAGGCCGGTAGATACACTATCCGATACTAACTAAAAAAAAAGGCATTCAGTCTAATAAATTGAGTATTGTGAGTTGAATTAGATTTTAAATTAAATCTTTGCCTAGTTGACCTGAGGCTGAGTAGCAATTGGAAATTACGAATCTTTATCAAATAGATTTTGCTAACGTCTTCTCTTTAATTCCGCACTTAACACCATTAATACATTATTCCAATTATCACAGGTTTTATTAATTTATTCCTAAGGTCAAATCTGCTTCAACTAAACAAGAAACCAAAAGCTGAACTATTAAACATTTTTAAATTTAAACTATACCTTCACCATCTTCAAACCAACTCAACACAATCTTTAATTTTCTTCATTAATTTCCATCTCTTCATTACTGAATGTGAGAGAGAAAATGAAGCTCTCTACATTGTTACAGAACCGCCGGAGCAACAGCATCAAGGACTCGCCGGCGTTTGAATCCTCCGGTGAAGTTACTGGAAAATCTCCAGCAAGCTCTTTCTGGCTCTTCCTCCATGCCGCGTTCTGCGTTGTTAGTCTCTCTCTAGGATTTCGCCTCTCCCGTGTTTTCTTCTTGTTCCTCTTCTCCGCTTCGTCTACTAATTTCTATACTATTCCGTCCGGCGGCGGTGAAATCTCTGTTCCGCTTCGTGTTCATTCCTCCGTTACGGTGAATCCGAGTGCTAATGTGGAGAATCCAGTGAAAAAGTTAGCTCTTATTGGTGCCTCCGCTGGTAGCCGTGTGGTAGTTGGTCGCCACGGGATCCGAGTCCGATCGTGGCCGCATCCGAATCCGAATGAGGTGATGAAGGCTCACCGGATAATTGAGAGAGTTCAAACGGAGCAGAAGGCGCTGTTCGGAGTGAAAAACCCTAGGACGGTTATTGCAGTGACGCCGACTTATGTCCGGACGTTTCAGAAGCTTCACTTGATCGGCGTGATGCACTCGCTGATGCTTGTGCCGTACGATCTGGTGTGGATTGTTGTGGAGGCCAGAGGTGTTACCAATGAGACTGCTTCCATCATTGCCAATTCAGGACTCAGAATAATCCACATTGGCTTCAATCAACGGATTCCGATTACCTGGGACGCTAGGCATAAATTGGAGGCTCGAATGCGACTTCATGCTTTAAGGTATATAGCAATTTTGAAGATATTGTTATGATTTCTTTCTTTGTCAACGTTATTTGCATGATCTGAAAATTTAGTCAGTTGATAGGTAAAACATTTGATTATTTGCAATTTGGTGGAACAGAATTGTGAGAAAAGAGAAGCTGGATGGGATTGTGATGTTTGCTGATGATAGCAATATGCATAGTATGGAGTTATTCGATGAAATTCAGAGTGTGAAATGGATAGGGGCTGTTTCAGTTGGAATACTTGTTCAATCTGATACGGATGGATCTTCAACCTCACATGGCAAGGAGGAGACCCTACCAATGCCAGTTCAGGGTCCTGCTTGTAATGCGACAAATCATTTGGTCGGGCTGCATACCTATGATTCGTTAAAATATGCAAGGAGAAATGCAATTTACGTAGGTGACCGGGCACCTGTTCTACCTAGAAAGCTTGAATGGTCTGGGTTTGTTTTGAATTCCAGGTTGCTTTGGAAGGATTTTGATGATAAACCTGACTGGATTAAGGATATTAATGCTTTAGATGGAGTTGATGAGGACATAGATAATCCACTGTCTCTGCTGAAAGACACATCCGTGTTAGAACCACTTGGGAGTTGTGGACGCCACATTTTGCTTTGGTGGCTCAGGGTTGAAGCTCGCACAGACAGCAAATTCCCACCTCAGTGAGTCCTCTCTTAATTTTATACAGTTCTTAACTATGTTTGGTTATTATGAAATATTCATAACATGGCGTATCGAATGGTATAACATTTATTTCATTGTGCTTGAAATACTTTTTAGATTAAAGGTTCTAAATTGTTGTTTTATCCATTGGCATTTGCCTTCTACCTTTTCATGTCGTGGCACCATATCTTTTATTGTGCTAAATGAAATGGCTAAGGTTCCTTTTCTGCACTTTCTGGAGGGGATGCAAGTGCAACGGAGGGTATTTCAATTTTCTATTATGTTTGATTACATTGGAGGTTTCTAAGGATGAGAAATGGGTTTGGGATCCTACTTTTACCATTAGAGTAGTCTCAGAAGTCTTGCTTGTGAGCCCATTGCTTTTGAGAAATACCCTCTAACAATGTGTGCATGTAAGGATGTGTCATCGGAGAGGGGTTGGTATATTCTGAGATATACAACAAAACTCACAGATTTTATATTAAGATTAATGGCTTAGATTAAATGGTGTTAGGAACCCAAAGAAAAGAAATTGAGAAGTTGATAGGGAACGAAAATAAATGGATAATTTTATTGTGAATATGGATAATAGGAGAAAGATCTCTCCTCCAAGGTTTTTCTCCTCACAACTGAGCCATCCCTGTGTTTTCTCATAGTTAATAAATCCAAATTCCCTATCACTTCTACCCTTAATTCTATTATAGCTAAAACCCCCATCTTTTCTACCTTTTTAACTATCTAATAGAGTCAACTATTGATACTCTACTGTAACTGACTTGTCTTGAACTATTGATGTTTGGGAACCTCTAACAAAATGCTTCATTAATGAGTTAAGTGACATCCCTGTGTATTTTTTGGCTTTGATTCATGATTAAGTCATCTGATATTTCTCTTGGCTTCCCTCTGAAACTGAAGTCATTTCCCAAATGTCTGGCATCCATTTTGCCCCCTTCTGCTTCCGTAAATTTATTTCTGAAAGTTATGAAGTTTATTTTATCAATGTAACTAAACATCATGGCTTTTCTAAAGCATTATATTTGTATACTTTGAGTCTTATCAATCAAGTTCTTATGTTTGTAAATTGTAATGTGGTCTCCAGTAAAGATATAATGTATTTTTATCCTTTCAAAACTGTAAGTATACAATTGCAGTTTGTTTTCCGTGTGCATACGCCGGAGTCCTGACCATTGGATGTAATTTCTTGTAGATGGACAATTGACCCTCCTCTGGACATCACCGTCCCCTCAAAACATACTCCATGGCCAGATGCCACACCTGCGATCCCAACTAATGAAAAGGTGCTAATCGGCACACAAGATCAGACGACCAAGCATTCTACAAAGACTAGAACATCCAGATCTAGGCGTAGCCGAAGTAAGAGAAAGCATGACACCAAAGTGATCGGTATGCAAGCCTCTACACATTCTGACCAAAACTGAGATGTCAATAAATGCAAATTAGGAGTATATACTGTGTTATGGATATAAGACTGCCTGTGCCGGCCGGCCCTCATTGACAGGAATCTGGTTAAACAAATGAAGAGGCTGATGTTCTTACTGGATACATACTAGTGCACTGGGTTTTACCTTAATAGGCCAGCAAATGCTCATTTGAGTCTGATTCACACAAAAATTTCATACCGTTCGTTCATTTTTGTTGAGGGTGATATATATTCTGTTCTGTAAAGCAATGACATGTTTGTTCTTGCTGCATTTGCTTTATGGAAGGAAGCTTTGTAAAAATTTTCATTGGTTGTAGTTGTAATACAGGTTCTTTCAATAGGAATATATAGTTTTTATTTCTTCAGTTTCTCTTTAGTCTCTGTTTTTTCGTAACATGATATTTCATCTAACTATCTATTATAAGAAAGTTTTCCTCTAATAACATGTGACTAAACTTACACGTAAAGTCTAGCAAATGGAATGCTATATACATCCGGATTTTGGTTCATCACTCTGCTTAGAATGTTGTTAAAGGCTTTTTTTTTTCTTCATATGCACAGCGTTATATGATTTGAAAAAAAGAACCTCATTAAAAGAAATAAGGTATTTTAAAAATCTATAAAGTAATATAAACGGGGGTGTGTAAAATTTATTACATTGACAGAGAGTATAGTAATTAATCCCTTTATTTAATAAAAATATATATAATTATTAAATAAGTGAATTTATTTAAATTTTAATCAATTTATATAATTGTAGTAGGACATTTGATATAAAATTTGTAATAAAATATATTTAAATATATATGTAAATTGAAATAAATTATTTATTATAAAATAAATAATGATCAAATAAATTTAATTGTATTAAATAATTATAGAGACATGTAAGATGGAAAAAGAAAAAAAATTATGATGTTTGAAAATAAAGATTTTACCTCTAAAATAAATGTATTTGTTAATTAAAATAAAATAAATATATGCTGATAGTGATTCTTGAGACAAAGTATTTTATTATCCTAAATTTTAATATTAATATATAATACTCAATTTTTTATTTAATGTCAATCCATTGTACTCATATTTTATTTATTTAAAAAAATTAAAATCATTTTTAAAATTTAAAAAAATATTTTATTGGTTTAAATATAAAATTTAATGACTTTTTACTAATAAGTAGAAATATTATTAGTAGTATGAACTAAGATTATATTTATATCAACGATAGTCTTTTTCACATTTATAAAATTTGTATCAACAATATACTTTTTTCAGATTTACAAAAATATTTGTATCAATGATATAATTTTTCTCATTTATAAAAATATTTATATCAACAATACACTTTTTCCTACTGTTCCGGACTGGGCCATGACCCTAGGCACGGCACGGCCCAATACTCGCCAAGCCCACGTCCAAACGGCCATGTCCACACGACCACGAGGACGCGTCAGGTGGACGACAGTCCGCCCGACGAACGTCTCCCCGGGCCCTTAAACACGTGTCGGACAGTGAGCGGGTCCTCCTCGTACGATCTCCATCCACTCACCGTCAACCCACGTTGCGGGCACCTCAGTTGTGTCGGGCAGGGCCTTAACGGCATCCCACTCACCACGTCACCCAACTCCCCTATATTGTCGCCTTAGGGATAGGGGCAGTTGGACCAGGGGGCAGACTTTGGTCTAGGTCTTAACGCTTCTTACGCGTCCCCTGGCAGCTCCTCCTTGGGCCTAGCTAATCCAGCCCATTAGGAGCCTTGGCCCAGCGCTGGGGGCTCACTATAAATACCCCTTTCATGGCAAAGGGGCAGGTATTCTAACTCACACTCTGATAACCTCATTCTGTACCTTTTCTGACTTAAACATTGGAGCACTTTGCAGGTACACCCCCCTTTTCACTTCATTCTCCGGCCCATTCACCAAGACCTTGGAAGGCCCTCCTGATCAGGTGAGATCAGTGGCGCCGTCTGTGGGAACTAGCTATCCCCATCTTCATCAAACGAGGATCAAAAGCTCATTCATTTCTGTCCTTCCAACATGGCCGGAGAACAACATAGCGATCACAGCCGTCCCCTCGTCAACTACAACATGGACGACGGCCCGCCATCCCATGAGGCGGACGTTCGGGACGGTCATCCATCCACCCCGTCTCCAGAGCCCCAAAACAACGGAGATGTCCCTCACGCCCACAATTTAGGGGCAGAGACATTTCATCCCATTCCCGTTCCCGTTGAAGGAGACGCCGTAATGATTGCCATGGTGAATGCCCTCGATCAGGCCGGTTCTATGCTCCACCAGCAGCACGAACGAATCATGGCCCTCGAAGCCGAACGACAAGAGGCCCGGCCCCAGCCGGTGAGTAGGATACAACAACGTCCGGAGCCAACGAAGAAGCGAGGACGTCGCTCTCCCGAACCCCACGCCAGCAGGGCACGCGCCCATCGTGACGGTGGTCGAGCGAGAACATCACCAAGGCGCGGGCACAGCCCCGACAACAACGAACTGTCTCCCTTAAGGAGCGACGAGGAAGATTTGCATTGCCCCCTATCTCGGGCAATAATGGAAGCCCCGCTCCCCAAAGGCATGGAGAAACCGCCAAACCTAGCTGTGTACGACGGGACTACAGATCCCGACGATCACGTCGACAACGTCAACGCGATGCTCGACTACCGCAATGATATAACCGGGCACCTCAAATGCCGACTGTTCTCAACGACCCTCAGGAAAGGGGCCATGGCCTGGTACAAAAGCTTGGCCCCTGAGTCCATTACGTCATGGAGAGTCATGAGGTCCATGTTCACCCGGCACTTTACAGCTTCCCGTCGTCACCCCAAGACTGAGGCGACCCTTGAAGCCATAGTGCAGAAGAAGAATGAAACGCTGCGCTCATACATCGAGCGATTCAACCAGGAAGCTGTCGAGGTAGATACCACCGAGCACATGAAGAAGTATCTCCTCGAGAGAGGTCTCTTACCCGGCAGTGAACTTAGCAGAGCCGTAGGGATCGAGCCTCCCCGCACCTTAAACGAGCTCCTGCATAAAGCCCAGGCCTACATCAGATACGAGGAAAAGCAGGTGGCACACAATGCCCGCAGCGGACGTAACGCTGGGGAGACCGAGCACTCGAAACGCGAGGACACGAGCATTTCCCGTCGCAACGGAGACAGACGAAGAGAAGAAAGACCTCGCGAGCTCCGGGAAGGAAGAGGCCCCGCGGGCAGGTATAGCGAGTACACCTTACTGACGGCTCCTCGAGAGCGTATCCTCGCAGAATGTATCAACTCTGAATTTAAGCAGGGCAGGGTCAGGTTCCCAAAACCGTCTGCACCAAAGCCCCACACCGACAAATCAAAGTACTGCCGGTTCCACAGAAGTCACGGACACGTGACCGAAGACTGCGTCCACCTGAAAGATGCGATTGAAATTTTAATCCAAGAAGGGCACCTGAAGCAGTACACGAGGAAGAACGAAGCTCCCAGACACGACGAGCCAGAGAAGAAGAGACCCCGGGAAAACACACCCCCCGACAACTCTCCCTATCAAGTGGCCCTCTGCGTGTCACGACCGGAAGATTTCTTCCCCCCCGAACCATTGCCCGAGGGCAAGATCACTGCACTCAGCCCCTGGGAAGACTTCCCTACCACACTGGTGATATCAGGAGGAGGAACTAACGGGGAATCCGCGGCCCTCTCCGTCAAACGCAAGTTCGACGAACTCCTACTGACTGCCCCCGAGCAGAAAGCGACATTGACAAAATACCGGGGAAAATCCAACCCAATATCCTTCTTCCTGGAGGAACTCCCGGGCGGATCCCCGAACTCGGCCATCCCACTATTGATTAGAGCAAAGATGGCCAGATTCGACGTACGACGCATCCTGGTCGACGAAGGCAGCTCAGTGGATATCATGTACGTCCACCTCTTCAAGACTCTGAAGCTAGACAAGACCAACTTAGCCCCCTACGTCGGATCAGATCTCCAAGGATTCAACGGAGCAACAACCAGACCGTGGGGATATGTTGAGCTCCTCGTCACTTTCGGCGAACAAGAAACGGCCAGGGAAGTCAAAATCCAATTCCTGGTCGTAGACTGTCCGTCTCTCTACAATTGCATCTTTGGACGCCCGACACTGGCCGAACTCACTGCAGTCCCATCCACCGTCAACCTGAAGATGAAATACTACACCAAATTGGGACGTGTGGTCACCATCCATGGTGACATCGAAGCAGCCCGGCGATGCTACGACGCCGCAGTAAAAGGACAGGCCGTAGTCAGCACGAAGAGCAACTGCAACAACAAAAAACTCAAGACCGAGGATCCTGCCCGAGGAGTCAACGCCATCGACCTCGACTGTCGCATCGGGCTGGACGAGACCGGAGAGGGGAGGTTCCCCAAGGAACGCTCTCTCGAACACCCGGTCCGACCAATCCCCGACGGGGAGTTCGAACTCATTCCTCTTGGGGACGATCCGGAAAGGACGGTGAAGATAGGTAAGGGACTACCCGAGGAAACAAGAGAAGAGCTAGTAGCATGCCTCAAAGAGAACTCCGACCTCTTCGCGTGGAATGCCGCAGAAATGCCCGGGCTGGACCCCGAGATCGCGTGTCATAAGCTAGCTGTAGACCGGGCAGCCAAGCCCATAGCACAGCGTAGACGCAAGCAATCGCCCGAAAAGGCAGAGGCTGCCGAGCGAGCTGTAAAAGACCTCTTAGAGGCAAATTTTATTTCTGAAGCCCAGTACACAACCTGGCTCTCTAATGTAGTCCTCGTTAAGAAAAATAATGGAAAATGGCGTATGTGTGTTGATTATACTGATCTTAATAGGGCTTGCCCGAAAGATGCTTTCCCCCTCCCTAATATAGACTCGCTCGTTGACAACTCTGCAGGTTTTAAACTCTTGTCCTTCATGGACGCATATAGTGGATACAACCAGATCCCTATGTCGCCCGCAGACAAGAAACACACAGCGTTCATGACCCCAACGGGCAATTACTACTACAACGTGATGCCGTTCGGGCTCAAGAACGCTGGCGCTACATACCAACGCATGATGAACAAAGTCTTCAAGGACGAAATAGGGGACATGCTCGAAGTGTACATGGACGACATGATCGTCAAATCACACGAGGAGGTAACCCATGCTCGACACCTTACGAAGGTATTCGAGCAGGCGAGACAGTGTAAAATGAGGTTCAACCCCGAGAAATGCACGTTCGGAGTCCGGGCAGGCAAGTTCCTCGGTTTCTATCTCACCGAAAGAGGGATCGAGGCCAACCCCGACAAATGCCGGGCATTCTCGGAGTTTCCGACCCCAAAAACCAAAAAATCGATCCAGTCACTCAATGGAGTGCTCGCCTCACTCTCCCGTTTCATCGCCAAGTCCGCCCAGCACGCATTGCCATTCTTCAGACTCCTTCGCAAAGAGGCTACCTTTGACTGGACCGATGAATGCGAACAAGCGCTACTCCATCTAAAGAAGGTTCTGTCCCAACCCCCGGTCTTATCACGGCCATCAGAAAAGGAAACCCTATACTTATACCTATCCGTGGCAACCGAGGCCGTCAGCGCCGTTCTAATAAGAGAAACCGACGAAGGACAAAAGCCCATCTATTTTACGAGTAAAGCACTCCAAGGTCCCGAGCTCCGATATCAGCAAATCGAAAAGGTCGCCCTGGCCCTCATCAACACAGCGAGGAGACTACGATATTACTTCCTCGCACACACGATAAAGGTGAGGACCGACCAGCCAATCAAACAGCTGCTCGGGCGCCCGGATATGGCCGGGAGGATGCTCAAGTGGTCATTAGAACTCTCCGAATTCGACATACAATACGAAAGTAGGAAAGCCTTGAAAGCTCAGGCGCTGGCCGACTTCGTCGCGGAGATGACCCACTGCCCGACTCCAGCAGAAAGCGCCCACAAATGGACGATCTTCGTCGATGGCGCCTCTAGCACATCAGGCAGCGGGGCCGGGATCATCCTCGAAAATGAAGAAGGGATCCTGATAGAGGTATCGTTAGCGCTAGCATTCCCAACATCAAACAACCAAGCCGAATACGAAGCCTTCCTCGCAGGCCTGAGGTTAGCCGACGACCTGGGAGCAAAAGAGGTAAAAATATCCACCGACTCCCAGCTCGTGGCCTCACAAGTGCGAGGAGAATACCAAACCAAGAACGACAACCTCCTCGGGTACTTGTCCCTCGTCAAAGAAAAACTTGATAGATTTGAAAAATGGGAAGTTCAACACATACCCCGCGAGCACAACACACGGGCAGACGTTCTCTCGAAACTAGCCAGCACGAGGAAAAAGGGTGGGAATAAATCAGTAATCCAAGAAATTCTCCCGCGGCCCAGCATCGACAAACTACCGCCTCCACTCGAGGTCAACGCTATTGGAGATGCCCACTGTTGGATGACACCCATCTACAATTACCTCACACGAGACGAACTCCCGGCTGACCCGAAAGAGGCGGCCATTGTCAAACGACGCGCATGCTCGTACGTACTCCTCGAAGGCAAACTCTACCGGAGAGGATTCTCCATCCCACTACTCAAATGCGTCGAGGAAGAGAAAGTCCCCGACATACTTGGAGAGATACATCGGGGAATTAACGCTCAACACCTCGGCGGACGATCGCTCGCACGAAAAGCCCTTCGAGCAGGCTACTACTGGCCGACCATGCAAAACGATTCGAAAGAGCACGTCAAAAGATGTGACAAATGCCAACGACATGCCGACATGCACCTCGCACCCCCGAACGACCTCAGATCGTTGTCTTCCCCATGGCCCTTCGCGTGGTGGGGCATGGACATCCTCGGACCCTTCGTCACCGGATCATATCAGAATAAATACCTCATCGTCGGGGTGGATTACTTCACCAAATGGATCGAGGCGGAGGCACTGGCTAAAATAACCGCGCAGAACATTCTCCGGTTCTTCAAACGCAACATCCTCGCTCGGTTCGGTATACCCCAGGCACTTGTCACAGACAACGGGACACAATTCACGGACGGAGGATTCCAGGACTTCATCGCCAGCCTGGGCACCACACAGCATTTCACGTCTGTCGAGCATCCGCAGACGAACGGGCAAGCAGAGGCGGCCAACAGGGTAATCTTACGTGGCCTCAAACGCAGACTCGGCGAGGCAAAGAGGGCATGGGTCGAGGAGCTACATAGCGTCCTATGGGCCTACCGCACGACACCGCATTCTACCACCGGGGAAACCCCGTTCCGACTAACTTACGGCACCGAGGCAGTCATCCCGGTGGAGATACGGACGCCAACGAGGAGGACAGAGGAGCCCCTAGACGAGGAAATGAACGATGAAACCCTTAGAGCCGAGCTCGACCTAGTCGAGGAGATACGTTCCGAAGCAGCTCTCCGGGAAACAACCCTCAAACAAAAGATAGCACTACGTCATGACGCGAAAGTCATAAAAAGAGAGTTCCAGGTCGGCACCCTGGTCCTCAGAAGAAACCAGAAAAACCCGAGAGAGGGCAAACTGGCGGCCAACTGGGAAGGCCCTTACCGCGTCCGCGACAAAACGAGCAACGGGGCCTATTACCTAGAAAACCTACAAGGAGAACAACTCGCTCGACCATGGAACGCAGAAAAACTTAGACAATATTACAGCTAAGTACGCCACGGGGAGACGTGGCAGGTACGGCCACGCTCTTCGTCCCCAAAACCCCAGGGAGGAACCACGAGACCCGGGAACGATCCGGGGTCACACAACAAACACAACCCTCCCCGACGGTTGGGATCTTGACCAAGACCCAACGTCGAAGTACCAAGACTGGCAGGGCACCCAGCTCGCGATGGGAGGACCCAAGCCTCGGGACCAGGGTTCGAACAACGGACCCGGGCTTCGATACCCACGGGCACAAAGCCCGACACTTCGTCGGTTCCCTAAACCGAGGAGATTAACAAAGTCGAGCAGAGTACGAATTCATGCAAACAAATATCAAACACAAACGAGCACAATGAACGGTAACAAAATATTCATACATTAGAAACGACAAAGGCGGCCGAAGCCTAGTACGCCCGAAGGCCATATTACAACGCCCGAAGGCCAAAATACATGAGGCACGCAGGCCATGATAAGAAAAACATATAAACTAAGACTCCGCTCGGAGCTCCTCTTCATCCTCTTCTTCTTCTTCTCCCCCAGCTCCTCCTCCACTTCAAACGGGCAGATGATCTCACCATCCCGGACGCAGCAGTTATAGGCCGACCCTTCCGTCACCAACTCAGGGTTCAGAAGCCCGAGCTGCTCGACAGCATTGTCGAAACCCTCTTTGAAGCAGGCCACAAGATCTTGGTTGAGAGTCCGGATATGCCCTAGCAGCTCACCGCGCGAGCCAAAGGCGCGTTCCTCCTCGGTCTCATCTGCCAGAGGACGGACCTTTCCCTCGAGAGACTCAACCTGAGCCCGTAGGTAGGCGTTGTCCTCGGTCAGCTTCTGATGGTCGACCACCTGCTCTTCCAGGCTCGCCTTAGCAGCCTTCAACTGGTCCCTCTCCCTTTCCACCTCCTCCAGCTTCTGGCGCAGCCCTTCCTGCAGCTGATGCTCTTCTTTGTAGTCCGACAGATCTTGAGATAGTCTTTCCTTCTCTGTCCGAACCTGCAAAAGGGCTTCCTCCAGCGAGGCGGTGGAGACCGCAGTGTCGGTCAGAACCATGGCCGTCTCCATCACCCGGATGACGGCAGCAATATCCCTGGCCAGATCTTTCCTCCGGGCAGCAACATCCTGGTCCAGAATAGCCTTGGCCTCAGGCGCAGGCACAGCAATCGACTCCTCGGCCTTGAAGAACGACCGTTCCACATAGCAGGGAGGCAGAAGATAGCTGCCCGGTCCATGCGAACCTCCTGGAGACGACCTGGTAAGGGCCCCAGCCGGACGCTTCCGTTTATGGAGGGGAGAAGCCGCTGGCGACGGACTGCTGTCAGGAATGGTGATCGGGTTAAGCCGAGGAGGAGAGGAAGGAATCACGCTCGCCGCCTGCGAGGGACCGACCCCGGCATCGCCAGCAATCTCCGAGACACGGGCCGCAGTTTTCTTCTTCTTCTTGGGCACCCGGTCAGGAGCGCCGACCTGATTCGCCAGCTTCAGCACCCGATCACGAGCATTGGGCATGGCACCTGCAAATAAATTACACACAAACGTTAGCGACCGAAGTCATAAACAGAAATAAAAAGCTAAACAAAGTCTGCCTACTCAATAACGCCAGAGCTTCCTCCTCGGTATCACACTCGAGCAGAGCCTTCGTATTGATATAACGCGTCTCGGTGATTAGCTCCCCGGCCTCATCCAGGTAGGGCACGCCCTGTCGATTCGCCCAGAACGCCAAGCTGAAGCTCTGCACGTAATCGACCAGCTTCTTGTACGCGAGCCTATCCTCCTCGCCGAGCATCGCGTACTTGACCCGGTAATGCGCTGTGGAGAGATCGAAATGATCACGCTGCCACCTCAGCGGTATCTTCGACATCAGCGTCTCCTCCCCGTTGGGTTCCCGTTGATAGTAGTAGAGAGAGTGAAGGGCAGCCCGGGTAATCGGCATCACCACGTACCACCGGCTTTTGAAATGGCGAACAGAATCCTCGTACGTCTTGAACAGACGCACGGGCTGCTTGAAAGAAACCCAACTGTGGCGGCCACGGGAACCGGACCTCTGGAGATGGAACACGTGGAAGAAGAGAGCCCGGGTGCAACCAATGCCGAGGAACTGGCAAACTAACTCGAATGCCCGCATAAATGCGAGGGCATTAGGATGTAGTTGGGACGGCGCCAGCCGGAGCCACTTGAAGACCGACATCTGGAAGGAGCTGAAGGGCAGTCTCATCCCCGCCTCACGAAAAGCAAATTCATACATGGTGAACTGCTTCCCCGGGAAATGATGACAAATGCGGTCTTCTTCCTTGGGGGCGCAGCAATACCAGTTCGGTGGATCCTCCCGGTTTATGGCCTCGACCATAGCGTGAGCAGTGATGGCTTCGTCACAGAAGTCTGATTCCTCCTCCAAGGGCTCGTCCGCAACCCAGGAGAAGTCGACCTGCCCGGAAGAGGAGGCGTGTTCGGTACCATCTCGGACACTCCCATCCCCGACAGGAAGACGAGCGATTGTCGCGTCGTCGGTGGAGGACCCAGAATCTTCCTTCCTCGGTCGTAAGCGCCCGGTAACACCTGAAACGCAGACAGAAAGAGTGAATTCGACGTCGTATCAAATCCACCCTTCCACCGCAGGTCAAGTGAAAGGGCGTAGCGGCGACGGACACTAACCGTGCTCAACTCGGTGGCCCGCGCATTCTATGGAGACCGGGCATAAACTTCATACAACCTATGCAAGTGTTGCCCGGCATATGAAGTTTATGCCCGGTACAGTAGGATCCCAACCCTATTTTCTACCATCTAATATACACCTACAGTCCACTACACTGTCCCTAAGTTAAACCTAACCACATTTCTACGAAAATAGCATGCGTTTGACAGAAAACAACAAGGAAAAAGAATGGGTCACAGTGGAAAACCGTACCTGACATAGTTAAGTTGAAAAGGTACGGTGGTGTCCGAGCAGAAAACGGTGGTTCAGATAGGAGGACGGGCGGAGACGGCGGTCCAGACGGTTGAGAGAGCAAACGAGAGAGAATGTGGAGAACTCCGGTGAACGCGTGAGCAAAAAGAAAAAGTGGAAATGAAGTTACTCAACCCCTTTTTATAGGGCTTGGCACGTAGACCAACACGCTAGGTCATCATTACCTAGCCTGCCTACGCCGTCTTTGCGCGCGAAACGAAGCGACCCCACTAATTCTGAGACACGTCTGTCAAAGATGAGAAGCTGAAGCGACCCGAGCACCTATCCATCTCCTCGACTCACCAAGACGCCACCTCCCCGCGTCATACCCACGTTTACTACAAGGAAGGCGCAGATCAACCGACCACCTCCATCCCCGACATTCCCGAAGAAAGGGTCGGTCATGAATAGGTCTGGCACGACCTCGCCTGTCTAACGGTCCAGCTTCCCCATCGTCGCGGGGAACCCTTAGTCGAAACATAAGTCATCCCTCTGGCTCAGAGACTCGACTTGGGGGGCTCCTGTTCCGGACTGGGCCATGACCCTAGGCACGGCACGGCCCAATACTCGCCAAGCCCACGTCCAAACGGCCATGTCCACACGACCACGAGGACGCGTCAGGTGGACGACAGTCCGCCCGACGAACGTCTCCCCGGGCCCTTAAACACGTGTCGGACAGTGAGCGGGTCCTCCTCGTACGATCTCCATCCACTCACCGTCAACCCACGTTGCGGGCACCTCAGTTGTGTCGGGCAGGGCCTTAACGGCATCCCACTCACCACGTCACCCAACTCCCCTATATTGTCGCCTTAGGGATAGGGGCAGTTGGACCAGGGGGCAGACTTTGGTCTAGGTCTTAACGCTTCTTACGCGTCCCCTGGCAGCTCCTCCTTGGGCCTAGCTAATCCAGCCCATTAGGAGCCTTGGCCCAGCGCTGGGGGCTCACTATAAATACCCCTTTCATGGCAAAGGGGCAGGTATTCTAACTCACACTCTGATAACCTCATTCTGTACCTTTTCTGACTTAAACATTGGAGCACTTTGCAGGTACACCCCCCTTTTCACTTCATTCTCCGGCCCATTCACCAAGACCTTGGAAGGCCCTCCTGATCAGGTGAGATCACCTACTTATAAAAATATTATATCAACATACATTTTTCTTGTTTATTTGGATCAAGAATAAAATTTTTTTCCGTATAAATAAATATTAGGGTCAACAATAAAAAAAACTTCCATATAAAAATAAAACCATTTATAAAAATAATAAAAATAGTCATAAAAAATATTTTTATAAATTCTATTATTCACTTTTATATTACATTTATTTTTCTATTGTATAAAATATTTATTAAACTTTAATATTTATAAATTCTATTATATTATATTTATTAAACTTTAATATCTATAATTCTATTATATTTATAAATTCTATTATTCACTTTTATATTACATTTATTTTTCTGTTGTACTAAACTTTAATTTTTAATTTAGATCCATTATTTTATTTAGCACTATTACCCTAAATATTTTCATCTTTTAAAATTATCCATTAATTAGTAGTATAATAATTTATTTTTATTCATAAATATGCATTTAAATTGATTTATTCTCTTATTTGTATGCACAAATATAACTTAACAGCTATTTAAAATATAATTTTTTTATTATAAATTATTACATATTTAATACTCTTTAGATAATTATACACATATTTATTATTTATTTAATTATTGTTTATATGCTACAGTATATAGAAACAATAAGTATAAATATGATATTTTTACTTGAAACTAACTGAGTCAGTGCATATTAATTTTCTGTAACAATCCTCCCCACTCTTATAATTTTGACATCTTACTCTTATCTTTATAAGAATGTTTGGATCATAAAAAATAATGTCATAAAAAATGATTTTTATAAATCATTTCGGACAATTGTACAATAATTTCACTTCTATATTACTTTGTTTTCTATTGTAAAAGGAAATATGATAATTAAATATATATTTTAATATATATATTAATTATAAATGATAATCATAATATTAAGAAGTTGAATAAATAGTTCTAAATGATAATTATAATTTCAAAATAAAATTACAACTATTAGTTATGGTCAATTTTTATTTATACGTTTTAATTAAATAATTTTCATGATGTATGTGATGAATATAATCGAGCAGTTTTTTATTTATGTTGAAATTATAAAAAAATTGTAGGTTAAAAATGTCATACATATGTATCACGCCTAATTATTTATTCAGTTTAAAATAAATAATGAGTAATTTATTATATTATAATAAATTATAAAAGTTTAGTAAAAAAATTATTTAATTTTGTTAAGATATGTGAGAAAGTCGATGGGACTCTTAATACGACATTTTTATTGATTTTAAAATACCCGTGCGTCGGCACATGTGAAATATTATGAACATTAATATTAATACATAAAAATATTTAGATAATTAAATATAATTATATAAATTTGTGAATACGATTGCAATATTATTTTTCAATAATATATTTTTTTCGTTAATAAAAATATTTTTATTAACCGTAAAAATTTTCTCATTTGTAAAAATATTAGTATCAAAAATATTTTATTTTCCACTTTTAAAATATTTGTATCTATAATACAGTTTCTTCTATTTATAAAGATATTTGTATCAATAAAATATTTTTTTCTCGTTTATACAAATAATATTATTTTTTAAAAGCTTTAGATTAATAATACATTTTTATCTATATAAAAATTAATTTTATTTTAGCTCTCGTTAATAAAAATATTTGTATAAAAAATATTTTTTTCCTGTATATAAAATGAGATATTTTATATTAAAAAATATAGTTATTTAATAGGTAACAAAATCTGATTTTAAAAATTAGTTGTGCAGATTATAAAACCCATAAAAATTTGTTGGGAAGACTATAAAACCCATTATGAAAAATATTTATCTAAAATAGAAACTATGGGTCAATCAATAATAAATACTAATACATTTTTGAAGGGTGAATAATTTAATTATACTTTATTATATACAGTTGGAGTAAATAATTTTTATAAATTAAATCTAATTATAAAAAAAATACTTGTTATAATCAGATAACAGATTTAATTCAAAAGTATAATTTTAAGACTTTCAACTTTTCTTTAACAAAAAAAAAAGAGACTTTCAATTTTTTTTATTTTCAAATTCAATAAAAAAAATTAGTTGGCACTAAACAACTTTAATTATCATTAAATATCTTTAATCTTTTATTTTAGTTAAAAAAAAATACAAATCACCAAATATTATTGAATAAAGTAATAAAAATTATTAAAGTAGTTTTGTTATAAAGTATGACTTTTCATTGTATTATCATAATTATTCAGCCATCAATAAATACATTTATTTGATTATCCTTGTTTAATTCAACAACTTTGTACTAATAAAATATTATATTTTTAATTAAATAAATTTTAATATTATTTTAATCAAAAAGAAAAGATTTAATATAATTTTTTTTTAAAATAGTAAAACTTATACACCATTAATATTTTTAATGTACATAAAAAGTGAATTATTGGAAATAAAGGGGTTGATATCTTATAGTTGATTAATAAAAAAATGTTCAGCTAACCTATAATTTATTTTTAAAATATCGAGGAATTTTATTTCCAATAACAATATTGCATCATCCTTTATTTACAATTATACATGCACTTAATAAAATTGGATCAATATATTCATTAATTATAAATATATAAATAATATTTATTTTCCAAAAAGAAAATCAGAATTGTGAGAAGACGAATGAACCTTATGAATGAATTATAGTTCTATTACATTATGTTTCTTATACAAAATGAAGATATTGTAAGGTAAAATATAAGTAACTAAAAGTTATTAACATGGACACAACATCTCATCGAGTTCTTAACCTACTCTTATTTTTCATTTGATACTCATTTAATATTTTATATCTGCATAAATGAATGAAAATTGTCATTAAATAAATACAAAATTAAATGTGATATATTTTCACTTGTTTAGTAGAGATAACATTAGCCAAAACATTTTGAGTGTGTATCCATTTATGTACACTATTTTACTGATAATGTGAATGAGTGTGTGTCCATCTATATGCAGAAATTCAAACTTAAATCGAATTTGCACAACTGAACACTAACTCTAGCTGTAGATAATAAAAAATTAACGGGATTTTTATATTTTGTTCATAACTTTTTTTTTTTCCATAACTATATGAAATCAAATGGAAATGTGAACAAAGTATGAAATAAATTAGAAAAGAAATTGGAAATCTCACAAACGATGTACCTTTGATTTAGAAATTTTTTGTGTTGAAGAATTTCAAATTAGGGGAAATGCACGAAATCGTAAAGGTGACGATGAGGAAAAAAGTGGAATGGGAAAGAAAGGAGAAACCATTTATATATTGTGAGTGCAACTTTCCATTTATATATGTTTTGTATGATGTCAAACATAGGAAATAATGTTTATGTATATTGTACGGTATCTTCAGAGTCTAGTTGTGCATTTTAGTGTTGTTGCATTAGGAAGCATATCAACATCGTTGAAAATGGTCTGAAAAATATTTGTGCATCAAGATATTGTGTTGTGCATGAAAATTTTGGTTTTGGGTGAAAAATACTCACCATAGGTTGACTCATACAATCATAGGTCGACATATAGAAGACCTTTTTAAACTACAAGTCGACACATATAGTGTACAGGTCGACACTCATACTGCAGTATTAACACCTGTAGGCTCTGTTCCATGCGCCGCCTTGTCAGACCGGCCTATAGGGAGTACATGACCTTTACAGGTCGACATTTGCTTCAAACAGGCCGACACATGATTTGTATAGGTCGACACATGGCTCGAATAGGTCGACCTATAGATAAAAAAATATTGAAAAATTGCATTTGTTTCCATTCCTTTTGCATTCATTTTTACCTTCAGTCACTCATGCATATAAATACTACATACATGCATCTTTTTTTAAAAAGGTTTCTAGAGTGAGTAAAACCTACATGAATCCAGGATTTCAAAGCATTCTCATCATCTTCAACTTCATTTATGCATACACACAATTAAACTACACATAATCATTTTTTGATTGGGTGCCATCTAGATTAAGGTTGATAAAGTCCAAATAGGTTTGTTGTATCGAGAATATTGGATTGAGAACTTTGAGACATTCAAATCAGAAAACCGAGTTGGGGTTTTCCTTCAAGATCTCTTAGGGTTTGAAGGTTTTGGACAAGATTATGAAATTCAGATTCGATCGAGTGAAAGCCTTGGGACAAAGGGGGTCTTGCAAGGGAGTAGCATGAGACAGTGAATCATGTTGGCAAATCTTGGGTTTCAACAGATGTGCACTTGGGATTAATTCAATAGGGTGAAAGCCATGGGACAAGGAGTGCCTTGCAAGCAAGTAGCAAGAACATGTGAATTGAAGTGACATTGTTGGTTAACCAATATTTGATCAAGAGTTTTGGAGGTGGTATAGTCAACATCAAACTTAGGGTTTGTAGAGTTCGATTTCTTTATCTCTTGTATACACACATTTTGCAAAGTAAGATTTATTATAATATCTCAATTCGGATTCGAATTGAGGGCAGACATACTCATATCTAGGTTGATTGGGGAATTGCCTAAACAAATCCTTGTGTACTCTCCCCTCTCTCTCTCTCTCTCTCTCTCTCTCTCTATATATATATATATATATATATATTATATATATATATATATATATATATATATATATTATATATATATATATATATATATATATATATATATTATATATATATATATATATATATATATATATATATATATATATATATATATATATATATATATATATATATATATTTTATTTTTTTTTATTTTTTTTGGGTTTTCAAATTATCGATTGCATTGATCGTTTGATCAATATTGTTTGGATCATAATTTTGAATGCATTTTGAAATTTATGTTGTTGTATAGATCATAAACCATTTGGTTGTGATTGGATTTCTAAGAATAACAAACATTACATAAAGTTTCAAACATCGTTGATTGCACACTAAGTGTTCGATAAATTGCTTGACTTAATATGTTGTGTGCTTTGCTCATTGGAGATAGACTTTTCCTATTGTATTGTATTCAACTAGTTATGTTTAACTGTTGTTGATTGACTTGTGAATTATTACTATTGCATTGACACCTCTACGCATATCCGAACTCTTCAATAGTAGGTTCGGTTAGACTACTTTTTATCCGGGAAAAATTTGAAACTTGCTTCCGCGCTATAAACTTTTTCAAGACCAATTTTGGTTCAAATTTTAACTTGTGATCTATTCACCCCCTCTAGATCTTGGCCTATCGTCTAACAAGTGGTATCACGAGCTCCGATTTATTCCGTTCTTAAGATTTTCTTATTAGATAATGGCTATCGAACCTAAAGGGGCGTATAATAGAGCACTTATTTTTACCAATGAGAATTATGGCTATTGGAAATCTTGTATGCATATCCATGTCAACTCTGTTGATAAGGGTGTATAGGATGCCATCATCAATGGTCCTAACAAAATTACAATGACCAATCGTGAAGGTGTCACCGTACCAAAATCGGAAAGTCAATAGGATGATAATGATAGGAAGTTGTGGTCACATGATTCGAAGACACAAAATATTCTCATATTCGCATTAGGTGTTGATTAGATTTATCGTGTTTCCCATTGTGAAAACGCCAAAGTTATGTAGGACACATTAGAATTTGCCCATGAGGTAACTAATGAGGTCAAAGAAGCTAGAGTCAACACATTGAATCAAGAGTTTGAAATATTTCATATGAAGCATGGTGAAACCATTGCCGACATGCAAAAGAGATTCACACATCTTATTAACTGGTTGAATGCTCTAGGTAAGTCCGATTCCAATGACATTGCTAATAATAAGGTTTTGAGATGTCTTAATAGGGAATGGCAACCCAAGGTCACCGCAATCAAAGATGCGAATGATCTTAAAGTACTTGATCTCACTACTTTGTTTGGAAAATTGGAAGAACATGAGCAAAAACTCACTTGCTTTGAAAAACACAAAAAAAAAGCATGAAAAGAAGATGAAGAAGGAGAAAGGTAAAGACAAGGAAGAAGTGATGAAGTCCATTGCAATAAAGACTTCAATATCAAAGTCCTTAAACCATTGAGCAAAGTGATTATAAAATGAGTAATGAGGAGAAATCCGATGATGAGGACATAGGGTACAAGTTATATTGTCATTATTGTTGCAAGAAAGGTTACACTATTGAAAATGCAATTTTAGGAGATTTTGCGTTCCTAAATTTCGTACCCCAAATTTTGACCACCATATTCGTCCTTACTACTAATTTAGGATGCATGTTACTAACATATTCAGATTCCCATACAAATCATCGGGTCAACTCCAATGATCTAAAAAAGTCAAAGGAGGACCGTTTTGACTTTTTCAAACCCTAATCCTATCCGGATCAATTACTATTTGTTGTTAGTTATTAGATTAGTTAGATCAACATTATAAGGTGAATTAGATAGTGATTAGTAAAATTAGTTAGTTTTAATTAAGTTATGATATTAGGTCGAGATTATTAGTAATATGGTTGATTCGATTGGTTAAATACAAAGTAATATTAGTGATAGGGTTAATTGTAGTAAAGTGTGAGTTAATTCTTGTTTTTAAGTTTAATTAGTTTTAAGTAACTGTTAATTAATTTATTAATAGGTCAGTTAAAATTATTTTTGTTCATATTATTAATATATATTAGTTTTTAAATAAGTAATTAACTTATTTTAAGATTAACTTACTTTTAATTTAGATATTTTATTTTTCGGTATTGGGCTTTTGTTTGAGTGAGAATAAGTCCAGCCCAATCCGGTACCTCATTCCTATTAGGTCAAGCGGATGACCCAGGTTTCAACTGGGTTAGGTTAGACCCAAGATTCATCCCTCAAATCGGGTCGAACCCATGACCCGAACCTTTTTCATCTTCTCCCCAATCAAACCCTAAAATCACGCCAACAAAAATTCAGAATGGATCAAAATCATTCAATCAAATATTTCCATTTTTATTATAGCATACATTGTAAAATGATGATTACAAGCAATTCCAGACTAAATACATCAAAAACTCAAAACCTAATTCTAAATTAGGATCAAATCACGAATTACAAATCAAATCTGATTCAACCTAATACAAAACTTCCTAATTGAATCAATCTAATTAAAATTTTCTAACTTAATTCTAACCTATAAATAACCTAATATTAAAACAAATAAGGGGGAGAAAAAGAAAAAGAACCCTAAGAAACTAATCCTTGTCCTCGTAATCCATCATTTTCCACTAGAGCTCCATAAATCAGATACTTGGGGTTTTCACATTGAAACCCTAGGTATTAGAGTTAAGCCCCATGGTACATGCAAAAAGAAAAAGAAAGGAGATTAGAGAAAGAGAGATAAGAGGAAGTAATAAAAAGGATTAAGCGAATTAGAAGAAAAGGGAGAAGACTCAGCTTAATTCGGACACTGCAGAGAGGTAGGTCTCAAATTCTTGATTTAGTGTGCATTTATGGATAATTTTATTATTGTTAGGATATTGCTTTGATTCATATATGCGCGTATTTTTGTTCTATTTTTTTTTTTGGTTTTAGATTTGGGGTTGGGGTTGTTGTGATCTATCGATCGATGTGGGTTTTATGTCGATTTGGGTACTTTAAAGGTGTTTCTGGGTTATGGTTAGGTTTTGGGTTCAGATGAACCCTAGGGTTCATTTGGGTAACATGAAGGGGTTAGGGTTTTGGGGGTTTTGAGCTTAGGGTTCATATGAGAACCCATAAGTTGCTAGGGTTCAAAGGGTTTCTGGGGAAGGGATGAGTTTCTGGTTTGATGTTCATCACCCAGATGAACATTAGTTGAAGGTTCCGGTTGAACATCAATCGGAGACCTAGGCCGCAAGGCGGTTCCGGATGAGGGACGGTGGTCTCTAGGTTGGGGTTTGTGTTTCTGGGTTGATGTTCATCATGTTCATGATGAACATGATGAACGTGGTGGTCCGGTGGGGCTAGAGTGGTGATGAAGGGCGGATCGAAGGATGGGAGAGTAGAGGGAGTTGAGAGTTAGAGAGATAGGGGGAAGTGAAGAGAGAGACTGGGAAGAGAGAAATGAGAGAGAGTCTGAAGGAAAAAAATTTAAGTATTTAATATCGTATTTATATTATTATATCGTATTTAATATATTGTTATTAATTAAATTAAGTGATACTTCAAGTTAAAATGGGATAAAGACAAGGGATACAATTTGGGATAAAACTAAGGGTTATCAAAGGTTAAATCAGGATTAAAATCGGGATCAGGGGTTATGTTTAACACATAATTATGATTCCTAATTTATTTTCTTAAATAAATTCAAACAATTTTTTTGCAAGGGATAAAGGGATAAAATCAATTCAAAATCACTCCAAAGTGTAAGACCTTTACCCTAGTGTATTAAGGCATTTTTAAAATCAAGTACTTCTCCGTCCCCGATGCGTGAGGACTTTTCAAGGGATAAAAACACCAACAAACCAACATTTTTTAGAAGAACTATGGTACTCTGATCCCTCTCCTAATGCGAAGGTATGTAGGCATAGAATTGTAAACTCTAGCGAGTACACTTATGAAAAACCTTTTTGGGTCTCCCCATTAATTCAAATGAAATATCTTGGTGAATACAATAAATAATTAATAGTTAATCCGTAATCAAGAAAATACCTTAGAAACGCACACTAACCCTAGAATTGAAGGAGGATCCCATTGAATACAATGAAGGTAAGAGGTGAAGGTGAGAAAAACAAGAAAGGGGGGTTTGAATTGTTTGAAAAATAAGCGCTTTTGCAAAATGAAATCACACAATGATTTTATACTGGTTCGCTTATAACACAAAGCTACTCCAGTCCACCCGGCCAAGGTGATTTCGCCTTCAACAAGGACTTAATCCACTAATCTTGAAAGATTACAAACAACCCCTAAGAGAAAAGAAAATCTCTTAGTCCTCTCAAGTCTACAGACTACAAAGAGTCACTTGAGGAAAACAAATAAAAATAGATACAAGATGTGTAATCTAGAATGCTTCTATGAAAGCAAATATTACAAACTTAAGAACAAATTTTTCACTTGATAAGCAAAAGCTTAGTGAAAATCTTTGAAGAACAAAGATGTTTTTCTTGAGCGTGATATAATTTCAGTATAGTTTTGGCTAGTGATTTCTTCGTATGTACTGAATGAGATTTCTTCTCTATTTATAGGAGTTGAAGTAGCGTTGAAGTAGCGTTGAGTCTGTTGGATATTGAGATGTAGTTACGCCATTCCATTAATAGCTTCTGCAGTAGACTTTTTCACTTAGAAGTGACTACTTACCACAATTAGTAACTTCTCTCTGGAAGTGGAGATTAACGTCTCTTTTCTGATTGAGGAAATCCATTTGCAGAACTTTAACTTGGTTTAAACGTTACTTCATCATGATTAACAATTCTGATTAGAGTCTTTGTGTATCTGGAGAAACTTGCTTCTGATGTTATTTCTTGAATGTTCAGAAAGCGCTGATAACTTCAGAGTTTACAGAAGGCATTTGTTCAGAGTCAGAGCTTCTAGACTCTACTTCATGTTCAGATGCTTCTGATACTTGCAGTTTTGTCCAGAGTCAGAGCTTCTTAAAACGAGATTCCACTTTAGATGCTTCTGATACTTGAGATTTTGCATCTGATCTTGTTGTACATCTGATGACATCATCAGATTTATTTCTTCTTTCTTTAGAACCCTGCACACTTAGAAACTTTTCGTTAGGGTGCCACTTTGGTTTCATCCTTTGTTATCATCAAAATCATGGAATCTATTGTAGAACTATTTTTGTTCTTACAATCTCCCCCTTTTTGATGATGACAAACAAATAAAATTATCAGATGAAACATGAAAAATATTAGATCAGATAGACAAAAGCTCCCCCTGAGTTACTACTAGGGAGTTCAGAAGTTCTTACCAGAGCTTTCCAAGCAATAAGATTTCTGAAAACTTTCTGCAATTTCTTAATTTAATGTTAGAATTATTTAATCAGAGCTATTATTTGATCAGAGCTAATTTTATATCAGAACTAATTCTATAATTGTTGCAGAATGCTTAAGGTTTTAGACATAATTTTCATCAGAGCTATTTAATAATTTCTCCCCTTTTTGGCATAATCAAAAAGGCATAAAAATAAAAAGAATAATAGAGAGAAAAACACTTCATTAAACAGCACAAAGGCAAACAGCAGTCAAAAACAACAGATTCAAAGAAATATCAGAGCTAAAAAGAAAGAAAAAGACAGAAGCAAAAACACTAGGCAGAAAAAGAAATCCTAAGTGCCTAAGGGTTTGGAGGAGGAGGAAGTCTCTGTAGTAGCATGGCAAACATATTCTGGAGGTTTTCATTCAGAGCGTCTTGTTTGTCCATCCTTGCCCGGAGCTCACTCTGATCTTGCTTGATCTCTTGCTGATCTTGCTTGATCTCCTTCAGAGTGTTAAGAATCAGAGGGATCGCAGAGGAAGACTCCCCCTGAATCAGAGCCTGCTGAGTTTCAGCTTCAGCAGCAGCTTGGGCTTCTGCTGCATCTGCTTTAGCCTTGGCTTCAGCTTCCTGAATTCTCAGAAGTTCTGCTTCCTTTGCCAGGCGTTCTTCTTCCAATCTCTTAGCTTCTTCTTCAGCTTCCTTAGCCAACCTTTCTTCTTCTAATCTCTTGGCCTCAGCTTCTCTAGCCAGTCTCTCTTCCTCTAACCTTCTGGCCTCAGCTTCTCTAGCCAGTCTTCCTGGAGTCTTTCCTCAGAGTCTCTGATGTAGCCATTTCTGACTTGTTCAGAGATACTCTTCAGCCTATAAGACTCAGAGGTCATCCAACTAATAACTCTGTTCCAGTGTGTCCTAACAGATTTAGGATCATCACTGACTTCAGAATTTTTAGCCAGAGACTTGATCTTCTGGACTGAGGATTCTGCAACCTGTATAATGGCCTCCTCAAGGGTAGGTATGATAATTTTAGGTTCAGGTTCAGGTGAATGAGGTGGAGAGTTTTGAGGGCTGAGATTTAGAGGTTGAGGTTCAGTTTCTGGTTCTGGCTGGGGTTCAGATTCTGCTTCTGGTTGAAGTTCAGAATCTGGATCTGGTTGAAGACTAGGGGATGAAGCATAGAGTGGGTTTACATCTAATGGGTCAGAGTCTGGGCTAGGTACAGCGGGAATTAATGGTGGAGTGATATAAGGTTCAGATGGTTGAATCACAGGTGGTTGGGTTTCAGAGGGTGTGGTGGTTGTTTGTGGTGGAATAGAAGTTCGGAGGGGTGAGGTTACTTCAGTTTGTGTTTGAGTTTGTGGGGCGAAATTTTTAGCATAAATTTCAGCTATTGTTGGGGAGTTTGGGTCAGAGTGTTCTTGATCAGAGGACTCATGATCAGAGAACTCTTGGTCAGAAGAAGTGAAAGGTAAGGGGGTGATTCATATTCAGAGGATGAGGAGGAGCTGTGGTGATATAGTTGATTAGGGTCAGAGGTTGTTGTAAAAGTACGGGCAATTTTTAGAACAGGTGGAGGTTGAGAGGTTCTAATGGTAGAAGGTGGTATTTCAGCGGTGGTTATATTGGTTGAGAGGAGAGAGGGTTAGAGGAAGCCATTACAGATTCAGAAGAGACAGGAGGAATGGACTTACCAGAGGAGACATTCAGAGGTGCTGAAGCTTTGGTGCCAGAGGTTTCTCCAATTCTGGCTTTCTTTGCCTTCCTTGCTTCCTCAGCTATCTTCTTCTCTGAAAGGCCTCTTTTGTATCTGACCAGATCTTCTACAGAGTCCAGACAGTCTTCTAGGCGAAAATCAGAAATGTCAATGCCTTCATCCAGACGATCCTGAAGGTAGATGGCAATGGCATCTCTGGGTTCATTCTTGAAGAACCTTTCAAGGCCATGAGGCATCTTCCTTTGATCCTTCAGAGCTTCCCAGGTCACATTCATAGTGGGCTTGACTCTGATGTCCTTGATGATTCCCATACTCCTCAGATTTCTGGCATTCAGAGGTTTTCCAACGTCAATTGCCAGATCATCCATACATCTGGTCTTCTCCAGAGCATCTACCAGCCCATGCTCAATGAAGATGTCAGAGAGCAATCTTCCCAGAGGAATGTAGGATCTGGGCTTCATATTGTTCCTTGTTTCTCTGACTGAATCCCTCAGATATCTGAAGAGAAGAACAGGGAGGTTGATTGGAATACCCTTCTGAATACAGTAGAGGATGCACTTCTGATCAGCATTTATATAATCTGAAGAGTTGGAGGCTGGACGATGATGGATTGTTCCCAGAATAATCTTCAGCCAAACTCGGAGGTTCTGATGAAGCTCCTTGTTCTTAGAGGGGTTTCCTTCAACATTTGCTTTGAATATAGTAGGGTTAATGACTTCTGTGATGCGCTTGGACCTTGGAGGAATGTTGTAAATCCTTTTACCTCCAGCTTTCTCCATATTCAGCAAAGAAGCAATAGATGCTTCTGTGATAATGATCTTCACTCCCAGAACAAAAAAACTATGAACTCATCATCAGCATCTGCACATCTCCAGAATTCCTTCACCAGAAGAGGATAGATTGGACCATACAATCTGTTGAAGTAGGTTTCCCAACCTTGCTTGCGAAGATCTTCAGTTAAATCAACGCCATTTCTTTTCAAATTCTCAAAGTCCACAAGTGATTCACACAGTACATCCAAACCTTCAAAGGGAGTAGAAAGATGAATGTGTTGTTCACGTTCCAAAATGTGAGGTTCTTTGTAAACTGGGGTTGTGGTAACATCTACAACCATGGGTGTTTGAGTGTTTGAGTTTGGGGGTTAGAAGCAGCTTCCATTTGTTGGGAGAAGTTAAAAACAGCTTGTTCTTGAGGATTCATGATGAAGATTGATGAAGAAGATGAAGAACTGAGAAGGTTGCAGAGAAAACTTCGAGAGAGGGTTTAGGGTTTAAGAGTGAGTGAGAGTGATAAGTGTGTGAAATGTGAGAAAAGTGTTTATATACTAAGGGTAAAAACACATGCAAACGACACACATACCAGCGTTAGCACAAAAACCAAAATGGCACGTTTGGGGGAAAAATGATTACAGCTCATTAATGAATGTCTAATCCCAACAGTAAGCACACTGCTCAAGGAGATTTCAAGCGTTCTGACCTTTGATTTCTTTTGACAGCTGTCTAGAAGTTCTAGGGTTAGACGCATGTTCCCCACGTGTTGTTTCTGATCTTCAGGAATACCAAAGGATTTCTGAAGATTTCTAACTCAGATATCTTCTTAACTTGGTAGAAGTATCAGAGTCAGAGGCAGAAGTATATTTGTTTTTATCAGAGTCTCATTTTACATGTTCAGAGCCAAATTTTACTCAGGACAATTTTTAATGTTCAGATTTTCTAAGATGAAACGAAATCTATCTTCAGCTAGAGGCTTAGTAAAGATATCTGCCCATTGATGTTCTGTATCAATGAACTTCAGCGTTACTATCCCTTTCTGAACATAGTCTCTAATAAAATGATGTTTTATTTCTATGTGTTTGGCTCTGGAATGCAAAATGGGATTCTTACTCACAAATAGCAGCAGTATTATCACAAAGGATAGGAATGTTACTCTCAAAGATTTGTAGATCTTCTAGCTGATGTTTCATCCAGAGCATCTGAGTTGTGCATAGTGACGCTGAGATATTCTGCTTCTGCAGTTGATAGAGCAATGTGTGACTGTCTTTTGCTAGCCCAGGAGATTAAGTTGTTCCCAGAAGCTGGCAATTTCCAGATGTACTTTTTCGTTCTATTCTATCTCCTGCATAATCTGCATCACAATAACCAGAAAGCCTATACTCTGATGTTTTCTCATACATCAGGCCCAGGTTAGGGGTTCCTTTCAGATACTTAAGAATTCTCTTAACAGCTGCTGTTATGAGATTCTCTAGGATCTGATTGGAATCTGGCACAAAGACAGACGCTAAGAGAATATCAGGACGAGTAGCAGTCAGATAGAGAAGAGAGCCTATCATACCTCGATAGAGCTTCTGACAAACTTACCTCTTGCAGAATGTTTGGTGCATGGCTTTGAGATAATTCAACATATCAAACTTTAGAACGTCTTTAATGTACTTGCTTTGATGATGTACGTGACTTCTGGAGTTTGATTGATTTGAATTCCCAGAAAGAACTTTAGTTCTTGCATTAGACTCATTTCAAATTCTCTGCCTACATTAACTTAGAAAATTCTTGGCAAAGAGAATATAGCAGAACCAAAAATAATGTCATCAACATAAATTTGGCATATCATGAGATCATTTTTATGATTTTTACAGAAGAGTGTAGAATCAACTTTCCCTCTGATAAAATTTTGTTCCAGAAGAAAATTACTTAAGCGTTCATACCAAGCTCTGGGAGCTTGTTTAAGTCCATATAAGGATTTCTTAAGTTTGAAAACATGTTCTGGAAAATTTGAGTTTTCAAAACCAGGAGGTTGATTTACATACACTTCTTCTGAAATATAACCATTTAGAAATGCACTCTTGACATCCATTTGGTATAATTTTATAGAGTGATTAATAGCAAATGATACAAGAAGACGAATAGACTCTAACCTTGCGACTGGAGCAAAAGTTTCATTATAATCAATACCTTCTTGTTGACTATAACCTTGAGCTACCAGTCGTGCTTTGTTTCTGACAACTTCTCCTTTCTCGTTCAGTTTGTTTCTGAAAACCCATCTGGTTCCAATGACATGAGTGCCTCTGGGTTTAGGAACAAGATCCCAGACATCATTCTTGGAGAATTGATCTAACTCTTCTTGCATAGCTGCCACCCAATCGTTATCTTGAAGAGCTTCATCACAGGACGTAGGCTCAATCAGAGACACTAGTCCCAGAGGAATATCTTCAGAAGTTCTGAAGGTAGATCTGGTTCTAACAGGTTCATCTTTGTTTCCCAGAATCAAATCTTCAGATACGTTGCTACGACTCTTGACTTTCCTTGGAATTTCTGGAGATTTAATTTCTTCAGAGTCTGGAGTGACAGGTGCTTCTGGAGTTTTCTCAGATTCTACCAGAGTGATCTCTAAATCTGCAAACTTTTCAACTAGCTTTGACTTTTCAGGGTCAAGCTTATCTCAAATCTAACATTTTTTCCTCCACAATTTGGTTTCTGTGTTGTATACTCTGTAGCCCTTAGAGCGTTCTGAGTATCCTAACATAATACCTTTCTGTGCTTTGGAATCAAACTTGTTCAGATCTTTAGTATTTAATATAAAACAAATGCATCCAAAGGATGAAAATAAGAAATGTTGGGTTTTCTTCCCTTACACAGTTCATAGGGAGTCTTATCCAGAATAGGTCTAATAGAGATTCTATTCTGAATGTAACACGCTGTATTTACAGCTTCTGCCCAAAATGCTTTGCTACATTTGTTTCATTGATCATGGTTCTGGCCATTTCTTGGAGTGTCCTATTCTTCCTCTCTACAACTCCATTTTGTTGTGGAGTTCTAGGGCAGGAGAAATCATGGGATATTCCATTAGAATCAAATGTTCTTCAAAATCTTTATTTTCAAATTCTCCACCATGATCACTTCTGACTCTAATAATTTTAGAGTCAAATTCTTTTTGCACTTTAGAACAGAAACTGGTGAATACAGAGTGAGACTCACTCTTGTGCTTTAGGAATTTTACCCATGTCCAGCGGCTGTAATCATCATCAACGATTACTAGTCCATACTTCTTTCCATTGACTGATGCTGTTTTCACAGGACCAAATAAGTCAATGTGAAGAAGCTCCAGAGGCTTGGAGGTAGAAACAACATTTTTCTTTTTAAAGATGTTTTTGAAAACTTTCCTTTCTGACAAGCTTCACACAGAGCATCTGAAAAAACTTCAGTTTAGGTAAGCCTCTGACTAACTCAAGTTTAGTTAGCTGAGAAAGTTTCCTCATGCTAATGTGGCCTAAGCGTCTATGCCATACCCATTGCTCTTCGTGAACTGACATTAAACATTTAACATTTTGATCTTTTAAATCAGAAAGATTTATTTTATAAATGTTGTTTTTCCTCTTGCCTGTGAAAAGGACAGAGCCATCGTTCTGATTAATGGCTTTACACGTTTTTTGATTAAAGATTACATCATAACCGTTATCACTTAATTGACTTATGGATAACAAGTTATGCATTAACCTTCTACATAAAGAACATCAGATATAGAGGGAAGAGTACCATTACCAATAGTTCCGGAGCCTCTGATCCTTCCTTTCTGATCTCCTCCGAAGCCTACAAAGCCAGCGTCTTTAAGTTCCAGGCTTTGGAACATAGACTTTCTTCCCGTCATATGTCGCGAGCATCCAGAGTCCAGGTACCATGACTGGTGTCTGAACTTTGCTGCATAGGATATCTGCAACATAGATAATCTTATCTTTCGGTACCCAGAATCTCTTGGGTCCTTTCAGATTAGTTTTCCCAGAGTTTCTTACAACTTTGGGTCTTCTAGCATTTTTAAATTGTGTTCTTCTTGTGTGTGTGTTAGTGGTATGAAAAAGGTGATTTAATTTGGTTACTGGTAGAAGTTTTATCAGAATCAGAATCATACCCAATTCCCCTTTATTATTCTGACCTACTCCATAAATCATGGATGCCATAATACTCTCCTATTTATCCCATTCTTCAGAAATTGTTGAAAGGCTTCTTCATACTTATAAATAATTTCATTTGAAGTTTGTGGTGCTTGAGACAACACTTCTTCTAATTTTAAGCTTTTTGTTTAGCTCCATCTCTTTCTAACGTTAAAATTTGATTGTATCTTCATGTGCTAGAATTGTTGTCTCAAGTTCACTACATTCTTCAGATTTTGCTTTAAGAAGACCTTTAATGCTTTTAACTTTTTGTTTTAATTTCTGAAGAGAGGTAAGAGTTTCTGATAAACATGATTCTAAGTCAGATCTAGAAAGTTCAGAAAATACCTCTTCAGATTCTTCATCTGAGCTGCTGGATGTGGTAGCCATAAATGCTACGTTGGCTTGTTCATCAGAGTCAGATTCTGATGATCCTGAATCACTATCGTCCCAGGTGGCCATTAATCCTTTCTTTGTTCTGAAGGCATTTTTCTTGAAGCTTTCTTTCTTAGAGTTATCTTTCTTCAGCTTGGGGCATTCATTTCTATAATGACCTGTTTCTTTACATTCAAAACAGGTAATATCTTTATTAGGTTTACCTTTTGAAGTTGACTCTGATCTATCCCTCTGGGTCTTGATCTTCTGAAGTTGTTGTTGTTCCTTCTTTTCCAGAGTTGCTTAACTCTTCTGGTTAGTAAGGACAGTTCTTCTTCATCATCAGAGTCTTCAGGTTCAGAGTCGTCAGTATCTGCAGTTTCTGCCTGGAGAGCTTTGGTTCTGTCTGACTTCCGTCTTTCAGGTCTGGACTTCAGCGCCACTGACTTGTTCCTTTTCTGAGGCTCATCCTCCTCTAGTTCTATCTCATGGCTTCTGAGAGAACTAACAAGTTCTTCAAGGCTGATACTGTTCAGATCCTTTGATAACTTCAGAGCAGTAACCATAGGTCTCCATTTCTTTGGCAGACTTCTGACAATCTTCTTAACATGATCTGCAGTTGTGTATCCCTTGTCTAGCACTTTAAGACCTGCAATAAGAGTTTGGAATCTGGAAAACATAGCTTCTATAGCTTCGTCATCTTCCATCTTGAAGGCTTCATATTTCTGGATCAACGCCAGAGCCTTCGTCTCCTTGACTTGGGAGTTTCCTTCATGGGTCATCCTTAGAGTCAAGTATATCTTTGGCTGTCTCTCTGTTGGTGATCTTCTCATATTCGTTGTATGATATGGCATTTAGAAGTATTGTTCTGGCCTTGTGATGATTTTTGAACTCACGTTTCTGATCTTCTGACATTTTGCTTCTGGGAACTTCAGCTCCATTTAAGGTTGGAGGTTTGTATCCATCTGTGACAATGTCCCAGAGGTCAGCATCATAACCAAGAAAGAAACTTTCGATTCTATCTTTCCAGTAATCAAACTTTTCTCCATCAAAAACAGGAGGCTTGGCATTGTAAGAATCTTTCTCATTTGAGTGGGCCATTTGTTTTTCTCGCACTGGATCTCTCTACACGGTTAAGTGTTTGATTTGAAAATCAATAACAGAGCCGGAGCTCTGATACCAATTGAAGGTGAGAAAAACAAGAAAGGGGGGTTTGAATTGTTTGAAAAATAAGCGCTTTTGCAAAATGAAATCACACCATGATTTTATACTGGTTCGCTTATAACACAAAGCTACTCCAGTCCACCCGGCCAAGGTGATTTCGCCTTCAACAAGGACTTAATCCACTAATCTTGAAAGATTACAAACAACCCCTAAGAGAAAAGAAAATCTCTTAGTCCTCTCAAGTCTACAGACTACAAAGAGTCACTTGAGGAAAACAAATAAAATAAGATACAAGATGTGTAATCTAGAATGCTTCTAAGAAAGCAAATATTACAAACTTAAGAACAAATTTTTCACTTGATAAGCAAAAGCTTAGTGAAAATCTTGAAGAACAAAGATGTTTTTCTTGAGCGTGATATAATTTCAGTATAGTTTTGGCTAGTGATTTCTTCGTATGTACTGAATGAGATTTCTTCTCTATTTATAGGAGTTGAAGTAGAGTTGAAGTAGCGTTGAATCTGTTGGATATTGAGATGTAGTTACGCCATTCCATTAATAGCTTCTGCAGTAGACTTTTTCACTTAGAAGTGACTACTTACCACAATTAGTATCTTCTCTCTTGGAAGTGGAGATAACGTCTCTTTTCTGATTGAGGAAATCCATTTGCAGAACTTTAACTTGTTAAAACGTTACTTCATCATGATTAACAATTCTGATTAGAGTCTTTGTGTATCTGGAGAAACTTGCTTCTGATGTTATTTCTTGAATGTTCAGAAAGCGCTGATAACTTCAGAGTTTACAGAAGGCATTTGTTCAGAGTCAGAGCTTCTAGACTCTACTTCATGTTCAGATGCTTCTGATACTTGCAGTTTTGTCCAGAGTCAGAGCTTCTTAAAACGAGATTCCACTTTAGATGCTTCTGATACTTGAGATTTTGCATCTGATCTTGTTGTACATCTGATGACATCATCAGATTTATTTCTTCTTTCTTTAGAACCCTGCACACTTAGAAACTTTTCGTTAGGGTGCCATTTTGGTTTCATCCTTTGTTATCATCAAATCATGGAATCTATTGTAGAACTATTTTTGTTCTTACAAATGTACCTAGTACCTTCCCCTTACTTAACTGACTCCCGAACCCAGTCTAACACTTTAACTTTAGGTTTTATCATTATTTTCCTATTCCTTAGGAACGAATAAAGGATGGTGGCGACTCTGTCATTTTTCCAGTGACGACAACTGGCGACTCTGCCAGGGACTTCTTATACTTTCCCAAAAGAGAGTATGTCCTAACTTCCAGTTTTAGGGTTTTGTGTGTTTCCTTGGTTCTTGCTTTTATTTATTTATTTGTTTAATGTTTCTCATTTATTTATTTTATTTTATATTTTATGCTCCTTATTATTCTCCTATATTAAACTGTCATATCATTGTTGAGATTGATACTATGTGAGAAGCTAAACCCAGGCTTGAGAAAAAAATAAGCTTAAGTAAGGGGGTCGTCCTGTCTTGGCCACTGGGGTTCTCATCCCGTGGGGTCTTTGATGATAGCTGGCCCCTATTTAATCATCTTCAA